>NC_055967.1:36484179-36591679 GCF_018492685.1 Alosa sapidissima
GGCTGTTGTCATGTTGTTTGATTCCCTGATGACATCCTGTGGATAAATCCGAAGAAATATGCCCTTTGGTTGTTGTAAGTAAATCTTCCACGTTGGGCCGGCATGCTTGGGTCTGCTAGTGCAGACAGTGCAGCAGACATGCACCTTTGCTCCAGTAGACTAGCAGGAGAGCAGAACACATGGCCTGTTTGCCCTAAATGTTTGTGTTTGCATTTGTGTTATCCTGTACACAGCATCAAGTGGCCAAAGAATATCACGATCGAGGGCCCCGCATCAACCTCACCTTCCGCACCATCTACCCTGAGCCTTAACCATGCCACGCAGACAGAGAGAGGTAGTCTGTGACATCACTACATTTTGAGGGAGACTGGATGGGGAGAGAAATGAGAACTGACACGTTCACTTCATCCGTGCAGGAGCTACCGGCTACAGTCTCATGAGTGCTACAGCCATGCGTCACTAGCTGGCAGAAGGGCCGTGACCGTGGACGAGAGCGCTCGTGAACCAGCAGGGACACAGGCCTCTTACCGGCATGTGCGACAAACTCTTACATCTGGAGAGCGGCTTATCAATAGTGAGTCACTGTTGCAGTGACTAACCCCTTACAAGAGATGTTTTGTTTAACTCTGTTTATGTGTGTGTGTTTTTTGGGAGATTTGACTAAAAGTGTTTTATTTATTTTCTGAGTTTTCGAGTCTCGGTTTACAAGTTCTTATGTGGATTCAGTCATTGAAATGAGGAGTCTTTAAAATGACTGAAATGTTGTGGATGTTTGGAGAGCATCGTGGTTGTAAAATGGCAAGGCACAGCTAAGTGCTCCATTACCTGAGTTCTATTATCCCAAAGGGATATTTTGTGATGCTAAAATTCTGCTGTAAAAAATAAAGAGCAATTTGTTCACTGGAGTTTCTGGGCCTTTATTTCAGTTTACAGGTAATTACTGCAGGTCTGAATAAGAGGATTGTGCTGTTGTTACTTCTCTCTCCTTCCTGCTTTGTTTAGTCAGTGCTTTGGGCCTCTTTCCCAGCTTTCTACATTACTTTAATGGACCTGTGCCATGGTGACTCATCAGGTCATGTGATTTGATTTGATGCTTTCTAATAGTTTAAAATCTTACTGCTTTTTGAAGAAATGCTGAAGTATATGTTTCATAAGGTGCAATGGGTCATAGAAATTGTAAAGCAATATTAATGTTTTATTATAGGTGTTGTTATTTAAAGAGGTGTCAAAAGAGTTTACCTAAGCTTTTCTAAAATTAGGTAGCTTATAATCAACAACATTAAAAACACACACAAATATCAACACCAAACCTAGTGAGTTCAAAACTAATTGAATAGCCTAGTGAGTTCAAAACTAATTGAATAGCCTAGAGGGGCGGTGGATCTTTGGACATCCATAACATTCAAATATTTGGTTCTTTAAACAGCCGGCTTTTTCCATTCTTTTCTTTCATTTTGAACTTCAAAAACTCTTTCTTTGTAGAACATCTGCATCTTTAAACGTTGAAACAACAGTCTTTTCTTTCCTTTACTTTGCCAAATGGTAAGCAAGGAAACAGTTCCTGTTCTTTTTTAGGCAGAGGTGGACATTGCATTTTACACCGAACACATAGGAGAAGTGAGGAGTTTCTTTGCAGTGCTTGCACCTTTGTCGTGCCCAGGATGGGAAGTGGTCAACCCCATCTCTCCTAACGTCTGGAGGAACACTGCATAGTGGCCTCTTCTGTGGTGGGGTATGTGTTTGTGATGGTGAGGAGTGTGGCGAAGGGGAATGTGATGGAGAGGACAGTGGCCTACCGAGCCTAACTTTGCCTTTTCCTGCTCTTATCAGACAAGAGCCAACTGAGGCCTGAAACCTTCTCAGGGGCATGGCATCTTTCTCCTGGTCTTGTGCCCACAAGTCTCTTCGGTACAGGATCCAGGCATTGATCAGAGCCATTGTGACACTATGCCACCAAATATACAAGTACCATCTTCTGGTTTTCAGGTAAATCTCACCATAAAATTATCAAATTACCAATATCCTTGACCTTTACATAATCAGCAGGATAAGATTCTGCCATTTTGAATTCACATTGAACAAACTATGTCAGAATTGTTGTAGTGCAAAAGGTATCCAACAGGGGGCAGAGGACAAGTAATAGATTGTATACAACAGGGTTTTATGCAAAGTTTATATCTCATGGTGATGCAATGGGTCTCAGAAATGCATGTCTCAAATATGATACGCACGGCATTCAATGGTTGTGTTTCCCATAGATTTCTTGGTCGTTCTTGTGTGGGCAACAATTCACTGGGAGTGAGACAGTCCCCCTACCTCTCCAGTCTTGCTGGTGTGAACTCGGCCTTTCTCTAATTGAAGTTCAGTGCTTGTATATGCTGGCTGCTTTTCAAATGGGCTGAGTCATGCTGAGCTGCCCGCGGAGCTGAGGAGAGAGGAGAGAGACTTGTGCCCTGTCTGCCCGCAGCAGGACGCTGGCAGTCTCACTGTCTGGGGAAGAGCGCACCTATTATCCCGCAGGGTCTGCATGGCAACGCCACTTACAGTGTACGCACTGAGTGATCCAAGAGAGAAATGCCAAGTCGCCCCTGGTTACTGACATGACCCGGTTATTACGTAGCACTCCTGCCTGCAGGGTGCCTACAATATCTGGGAGAAATGTGTGATGTGCTAAATGTAAATAAATGTTTAAGCAGTTTAATGTCAAGCTTATACTATGGAGCACAGGAGGTGTCATTGCAAGATATTTTTGTGTATTGAGAGAATGTGCGCGCATTTTACTAAATCGTGGACACGTTTTACTAAATTGTGCATTCATTTTACTAAATTGTGCGTACGCACGATTTAGTAAATTGTGCGCACGTTTTACTAAATTGTGCGCACGATTTACTAAATAGTGCGCTCATTTTACTAAATTGTGCTCTCAATTTAGTAAAACGTGCGCACGATTTAGTAAATTGTGCGCTCAATTTACAACAATTAAAATGAGAGCACAATTTAGTCAAATGAGCGCACTATTTAGTAAAACGTGCACACAATTTACTAAATCGTGAGCACGATATACTAAAATGAGAGAACTATTTAGTAAAATGAGTGCACAATTTAGTCAAATGTGCACACAATTTAGTAAAATGAGTGCACGTTTTCTAGATATATACCAAAAAATATCTGACACCTCCATGGGCTCCGTATCAAGCAGCATTTTCTATAGCAATCAGGCTGTCACATGTGTTTAGTGTTCGATCCTACTTAGGGTTAGAGTTAAGAGTTTTTTTCTTAAATGTTTACAGTCTCTAAAAACCGGCCAGTAAATACACACACATCTATGTGGTGAAAACATGTCCCGTCTTATGTGTTTACACTCTTTCCCGCCATTCCGTGGTTATTCATAGCTTGTTTCTCGAACGATATCTATTACAAGGTCTGAAGCCTTAAGGTCCTGGCCAGACCTGGCACAGACTCCCGTCAGGAATGCCATCAGGGCCCTCCGCCTCACTCTCCCCCTAGATGCAAACACAAGTGCTGACATGGTAATGTTTTTTAAATTACAGCCAACTTTGTTGTCATTGTGCAGAGTACAAGTACAACAAAATTAAGTGATGGGCCCACACTTGACCGTGTTGACAGTTTCAGAGTGAGCTAACCAAGAGAGCTGTGCAGTGAGTCCCACATGGCCTAGTGCCCCTCTGGTGACGTTGCTAATGGTTCTCTTTTTGGAGAGATTTGTTGTGAGGTTTTAATTAAACTTGCAGTGCTTGCATCAGAGTCTTTAAATGCCATTTCCACAGCCAAGAGCCTCGGTGCTCCCACCGTTGCTCCCTCAGGGCCGACCTGCTCTGGGGTGCCGCCACTCACGATGTTTAATGAGATCAATGGCCAGTATTTAGTCCTGGAATTACTCTGTGTGTGCATGTGAGTCTGAGGAGCGGAGCAGAGGGAAGGGCTTGATTGGTTATCTGGCTGAACCTCAGCTTGACTGAGCTTTCTTACTCAAGAAGCAGCTTGCCTGTGCTGCTGAGTGACTGTCATCTGAGACGGTATCATGCAAATAGTTAAGATTCTGGTAACTCGTGAGTGGGATTGTTGATAACAAAGTCTGTAGTTAACAGTATTGCAGAGCACAAGTTGTTGATTTCCGTAAGAGTGGACTAGTGTTTCTGGGAAAAGCCCCTGTTTACGTGCAGAACGTGCCTTTGCTAGCTGTGGTGGTGGCATCTAATCGGGCCACCTGTCCGCATGTGCAGGAGTAGCCAGAGGTCCTTTGAGGGTGCAGGCTTCCCGGATCTGCTTTCAGCCTTACATCAGAATGTGTTCAACCCCAGACCAGTAGCAGGGTGTAGACAACAGGCTCATGGGTCTTACATCAGAATGTGTTCAACCCCAGACCAGTAGCAGGGTGTAGACAACAGGCTCATTGTCAAATGCCATCTGCCCCAAGAGGCCAGAGCGCAGCGCTACTGCCTGGCTCGGTTAAGCCAAGTGGACACATAATGGTTTTGTGTGTGTGTGTGTGCTGGAGAAAATAGCCACATGGCATGTACAAATCACATCACTTGTGTACTTTTGCATGTGGTTGTATTCTGTCCATCCTGTCATACTTGTTATCCTTTGAGAGCAGATCCATCCTGTCATACTTGTTATCCTTTGAGAGCAGACCCATCCTGTCATACTTGTCCTTTTTATCCCAATTTCCCAAATGTTGCCCTTCTCTTCCTGACAGCACTTGTAATGCTTGGCCACTCCGGGCAGTCCAACCACTGACCATGACGTTAGCTATACCAGTGGTAATGTCAGTACAATTCAGCTTTTCATTGACTGTTTATACTCCTCTATTCACCTTTGGCTCTCAATGAAAGATTGTTATTGTTAGATTTGGATACATTACAAATCAGAAAAGTATTGTCCTGCTAAAGGTCACATAAAGACATAGAAAATGTTTATTTTATATTTGAGGTCAGCTGACCCTGTAGAGTGAACACCTTGATGAAGGCATGTAAGACATAGAATGGTCAGTGTGATAAATATATATTTTTTTTTTCAGCTCAAAATTCAAACCTTTTGGAAATACCTTTTGATAGCATAACAGATCAGAATGATCAGAAATGTTTTGGTGACATTTAAAGAGTAAAGACCAATGTTGTGAAATTAGTGGCAACCATGGTTAAAAAAACCTTCTGGCTTCAGCCCATCAGACTATTGTCAGCGGCGGTATAAACAAGTTGGATTACACATGAGACAGTTTGACCATGAACATCAAAGTCACTTAACATATTCAAACATGAGAAAGATCATCGAACAATCCCAGATATGATCAGAATTAGCATTGGGAGTATGTGGTCTTGGTGTCAGAGTATGTTTAATGTGACGTGTTATGAAGATCCATGGTGCGGTGTGGGAAGAGCCTCCCTATAAATACCCTTGGCTTTCTCACCCCCCTGGTGTTTTCTGTGGCAAATCCCTAGGGTCATCATCTACTCCCATAAGGAGCTATTTTTTCCTGCCTCCAGTCCTAGAGGGCATCTAATCATGCCAATGAGAAAAACATGTGTGGCTCACCACTGCACTGCACTATGTGGCCTTTTGCTCTCACAAGTAAACACAACTTTTGTGTCACATTCGGTCGAAAGATCTGTCCCCTTTCTCTCCCCTTTGGGGCCTTTTCAGAAGCCTGTGTGTTGAGTGTCACCCTCAGATATTCTGTTGGGCCTGCTATGTTACTCACCTCAGTACCCCTCGCTAACTCACTTTCATGTTGGCTGAAATGGCAGACCATTGCACTCTTGCTGTAGATAAGAGTGTGTGCATTTGATGGTATTGTGCTAGTACTCTTGCTGTAGAAGAGAGCGTGTGCATTTGATGGTATGGTGCTAGTTCCTAAAACAACTGTATTGCTTCTATTTATACATCTGATGTCACAACAACATGAAATAAGTTTTAAAATAGGTCCCATCTTTGGGAAAAGCTTGTTAGTTCTTGACTTTGACCTACTTTTCATTCTGTTTACACCACATGTTGCTACTCAGAAGGGTGCACGGGTCTGCAGCTGTTTTGTTGTGTCATTCACCAGACGGGCACAACTATAACCAAGGAAGCAGTGCGCTTCTGAAATGTTCGTGGTACTTCACTGCCATAGGCCTATACACAGCATGGAATGTCTTTACCTCAATTCTTATCTAACAGTTTCCACTAAACCTCAGTTTGCAGTCTGTGGCTCTCTCAGCACTGTCACTGCGACCTTGGAATTGTCATGACATAACAAGAGAAACAACCACGCTCCAATCCCTGCGACAAGGTGAAACTCTACCTCTGGCAACTGTTGCCACGCAACCTTGAGTCCCAGTAACAATCGGAATGGAAACTGAAAATCAAGACGGGTCATTAATTAAGGCAAGGCCAGCATCCATGCAGTAGCTTCACCTCTGGGTGAGATCTCATAATGCCGTATGGCCTGTAGCTCTGAGGTCACGTTATAGCAGGAGGCTATATGAGGCTGAAATCCCTGAAGTCTTAGGGGTGCTGAGTGGAAGGTCTGTCTTTGGTACAGCTGCTAAAGTTAGCAGGCTAATTCAATAAAACTTGCCTCTCATCTATCAAGGATGAGCCAGCTGTCACTGGTCTTGGGTCTTGGAAGGCTGGAAATTGCCTTAAAGCATCACACTGTCTGACAACATCAGCATGAAAGTGAAGAATATGTCTTTGTGTCATAGTTGTACAATCATTTTTGGCCATCTTTTTGATTATATGAAACAATATATATGCGTAAAAAAATTAGTAAGTCCATTTCCCTGCCCAGACTGAGAGATTAAAGGCTCAGGAAACCATTATTGTGCTTGATTAGCTGATAAGAGCTCTTCTCAAGTCGCAATTTCTGTATTATAAGTTTTTTATTCTAATATTTTGATATATTGGATTTTTGATTTCCATGAGCTGTAGGCTACTGATCAACTTTAATCAGCAATATTAGAATACTTAAGATTAAAACAAACAAACAAAAAAGGCTTGAAATATTTCACGTTGGGTGTAATAAATTTAGATTATATGAAAGTTTCGCTTTTTAAATTACAAGAAAAAATGTACTTTTTATGATATTCTCATTTTTTAAGATGCATCTGTACATCAGCATTACTAGATGTCAAAATATATTTTTACAAAAAGAAAAACAAAGAGAAAATCTAACAAACAAACAAATAAATAAATGTTTTGTCCTCCATGTGAGGATAAAAGAGAGGATGCAGATGAGCCTCTCTTTCTTTTTCTCTCTCTCTCTCTCTCTCTCTCTCTCTCCCTCCCTGCCTGGCCTGACCTGTCTGTATGCATGCCCTCTGGAGTGAATAATAAAAACAGGGGCCAGTGGCAGGCTTAGTAATGCATGAGGCAGACCTGAGTGGGTTTCATTACAGGCACTATTCCCGGACGGACTAACACAGGGCTGCTATTGCGGCCCATCCGGTGAGGGGTGGTCATAGTAAGGGAGCCCCGAGGGGGGGCAACGGGGTGTCATGTGATGTCACCCAAACCTGAGGCTGAGCGGAGTGCCAGAAATAGACTGAGCGGCATTCACACAGGCACCTCAGCACACGCCCCATTCACCGCAAGGGCTGATGGGAAGGGTTGGCACGTATGGTGATCTTACAGGGTTATCCTGGGAATGCGTGACGGAAACAGGAACGGTGTCTCACACATCACGTCACCCTTTCTGCCTGGCGGTAAAATGACAAACACGCGCTTCGTGTTTGACATGGTCCGGCCTCTAACCTTTGGTGATAATTATAGACACACGGTAATATAGTGGTGTAGATTGATGATGGAGGTGGTGGTTATCACTGGTGTTGTTGATACTGATGATGACAGACACACAAATGAAGCCTCTGACTGAGGCTGATTATGTTGATACTCTTAGTCTGGTTGGGATTGGGATGCGTTCACTTTTGTTTTTGAGCTTGTTCTTCCATGTTCAATCTTTCAATTAAATCTTTCAATCTTTTTGTTCTATCAGTAAATAAGGCTCATATACGTTATGAAATGGTCAAGGTGCTTTACTGATTGTGAATTGATGTTGTTTCAGAGACCTTGTCTGAACCACGCGTCCTCTTCCCTGTCCTTGTATGGCCCAGTGTGTAGGTGTATAGTTGTGCAAATGTGAGTGCTTTATCTTTGCATATTTGTGTGATTCTTTATCTTGAAATGTCACCATAGGCATACATTACCTCCAACAGTTACCTATTCCACTGAAAATGTGGGTGTGTTTATGTTACCTCTCTCTCTCTCTCTCTCTCTCTCTCTCCGTCCACTGGTTTCCTTCTATGTGGCTGGTGTTTATTTAAGGGGGCTGATCCTGGTTGACTGGTATGGCAGCAGGAACGGTGACTGGAGTTAGAGGAGGGGCCAGCAGGGGGGGTAGTGGGTAGTGAGCAGCTATAAAAGCCAAAGCTGGAACCATTGGCAGCAGAAGCACTCGCAGGCAGACGCAAAAACCCAGCGCTCAGAGTCAGTAGTAGCAGCAGCAGCAGCAGCAGCCAGGAGGAAAAGTCAGACTCACAGAGGACTCAGCCACTGACGACAGCAGCAGTGTTTGCCACAGGCACCGGTAAAGCAGGAGCACGGCGTGCTTCACCAGAGCCAAGCAGGATATTGTTCCAGAGTACTGCATTCTCCCATTTGGCGTGAAGCTGTCTACAGACACTCAGCCCCAAGAGGCCGCAAGGACCGAGGAGGGACCGGAGCAAGAACCGCAGGCTCTCTGCAAGAAGGAGCTACTGGCATCGCCGACAGACCAAGCGCACCGCGCGTCCACGCCGCCACACATGGCCGCCCGTCGGATGGAGGTGGTGGGCTTCCCCGCGCTGCCCGCCCACCTGCTGGCGTCCACCATGGAGGAGTTCCCGCAGCAGCTGCCCGTGCCCAAAGGCCCCGCGCACGGACGCAGCCGGCCTCGCCGGCCCCGCGAGGCGCGCTTCAAGACACAGCCCGTCACCTTCGCCGAGATCGCCGAGGTGGAGGAGGAGGGCGTCTCTCCGCTGGAGGAGGAGCGTGCGCGACGGTCCTTCCTGCAGTCCCTGGAGAGCCTGCGGAGGAGCACCCAGACGCTGCACCACGGACCCCCGGCACACGCCGCCCACTCCTCCTCCACCCCCACGCAGGCCAGCTTGGACTCCAGCGACTCCGACTCGGCACACTGAGGGAGGCCCTGGACCTGGAGGAGGACTGAGGAGCAGGACACACAGATGAACTTTTAGTTCCTCTCCTTGGACTGGACATTTCTCCTATGTGCGTAGATTCTTTGCTGTCACATGATATATGAATATATATACATATCTATGAATAGATCATATCTATAGTCTTGACATGCATCTGATGCATTCTCAACCAAACTCCTCCAGCAGTGTGACAGTAGTTGGCTGACTGGATACCACTGCTTGGCAAGAGCTAATTGTAGCTTGTAAGATGTGACACAGTCATAGTACCACTTTAATTCCTCATATATTCCTTTATTTTTACTGTGTAAAGCATTTTGAACTTTAAGCAGGGCTTGAAAGTGGATCTAAGTATTTGTTTTTTAAAAACAATGAAGCATTTCGTTTTTTTTTTTCACCTTGTGCCTGCTCATAGATTCTTAAAAGTAAAGAAGTGGCTGGCTCTTGAACTTTCTCTGCAAAGCTCTGATCTCTGGCCCCCAGAGATGTAAAATTAACCACAGTATGTTTTCCAGAATTGAGGAACAATGTTTTAAATGATTGTGATATTTATTTTACTGATTTTAATTCAATTAGGAAAAAGACACTGTGGACTAGTAAAGTCACTTTTCATAGATACAGAGGGAAAATGCCTTTATACTTTTGATTTAATTTTATTATCTTTTTACAGTTTCTTATTACTTCAATAAATATTTCCAACTATAGTTTTTGCTGGTGTGGTCTATGCTTGCATTGGAAGAAGGTGAATTCCATGGTGTTTATGCATTCTGAACGCATAGGGGAACGCGTAAACACTCCGAAGAGGCTGTGACATTCAGTGACCCAGAGTGACGCATGAATCTCCATGCATAACTCATGTACAACCTAAACTGGCAGGCTACGTGCTGAGTGACCCCTTAACCCCATTAACTTGACCATCCATATGAGTTTGTTTATTTCTTGTAATTATATACATATGTGAGTGAATCCAGTTCCTGAGAAATATACATAGCTGGAGATCCTCATTGGACACTTCACAAGATCTGGCACTGTTACACTTTCTTGGCTGCAGTAGAGATAAAAATAGTCTGACTTGCCTTTCCATCTAGCTGGAGGAGCATGCAGAAAGAATGTAATCGTTGTGTAAGAGCATGTTAGTTGTGACAGTGCAAACATCACATTACTGTGAATCTGATTGTCTGTCAGTATCAGCACACTCTATCAGAGGCGAGGCTTCACGAGGGCCTTGTGCTTGCTCTGTAGGGCGAGGCACTGAATATGGATTCCTCTACTTCCCTGACAAATACTGCATGCCAACAATCAGGACTTTACAATGGTCACTAATTTCAAATTTAGGAGAAGAAATGTATTTGTGCTTCATGTTCCGCTGCTCCAGTTCATCTTTTCACCTCCTTTTCATGCCTGCAACCTACTTTGCATCCCGTTGCCTTGGTAATGGAGGAATGAAGTATGATGTTCAGAAAGTGTCATCAAAACAAACCTCTCTGTTCCATTTCTACCAGACCGTCCTGTTACCTGCCCAGTCATCCACACACACACACACACATACACCTCCTCTCTCTCTCTCTCTCCCTCTCCCTCTCTCTCTCTCTCTCTCTCTCTCACACACACACACACACCACACACCTCCTCTCTCTCTCTCTCTCTCTCTCACACACACACACACACCACACACCTCCTCTCTCTCTCTCTCTCTCTCTCTCTCTCTCTCTCTCACACACACACTTCTTCCAAACACACGCCTATTTGCCACCATCAGTCTTTTTTATCTTCTTGGTTTGTTTCAGGCTGTATGTTTTGGTTTGTTTCAGGCTGTATGTTTTGGTTGGCCACTGCAGCTGAAATATGATTATGATCTTTGGAAAAGACTCCATTTATGGAAAAGATGTGTTACTAGAGCTGTAGCGAACAGCTTCACTCTGCAATTAAAAACACTATGTTCCAACAGGCTGAACAAGAAGCAGATGTTTCTTCCATTATATAACCATAAACTGACATTTATTCACTTCTTTCAAGGAAATCTCATGAGCCCTTCAAAGAGACCCACTTGTAGCCTTGGCAGAGCATACATGTTTCTCAGACAAGGACAGAGTCACTGCCTCGTGAGGACAGATTGTGGTCTGAATGCACGACCAGGCAAACTGGTCACATGCAGTCCATAAAACTGCACTACATAAATAAAAGACTTACTTACTTAAACTGATTGTTGATTTAACTAAATGTGTGCCAAACAGATGGAGCTGAAACGCATGTTTAGTGGCATAACACCTACATTTTTGCCTCATTAGTCATCTAGAATGTGTGCATGAAGCATCAACACATTTGCATTTTGACAGGTGAATTACTGACTCAATCATATTGGCTTCTGACTGGATGCTAAATGATGCAAATGTCCACATTAGTTGGATAGAAATCTCCAATATTTGTGTATAAAGTGAACATAAAGTGAGGTCATATGCACATGCACATTCCGACACACACCTGTGAAAAAGGGTTGTAGGGTCGGAGGGGGGATGAGGGGGCAGATGGATCCAAAACGTCCTGGTTGCAATAAACTTTGAAACAGGTTTGGATTTACTCTTGATGGTAGGGTGGGCTCATTCATTAGTGAAACATAAATAAATTGTCAAGATCTGGTTTTGCATTATCTTCATCTCATTTTTTTTTTCTGTATATTTTTCTTCATACACTAACCCATTTGTGATGGCCTGTTAAAGTGCAACAAACTGTACAATGACATTATTATTTGCTAATCAATGCTGTTCAGAAGAAGATAATAAGTGCATCATGGGATGTGGTTCTGAGATGCGGTGTTGCAGTGTCTGTATACGGCCTGATTGGAGTGTGTTGGGTTATGCGGTGAAGTGTCTGTATACGGCCTGATTGGAGTGTGTTGGGTTATGCGGTGTTGCAGTGTCTATACGACCTGTGTTGGGTTATGCGGGTTTCTGAATCTCTGTCTGACCTACATTTTCCAGTCTCAGCACATCCCTCCTGGGCTTTGGGCCGGAACCAAGAGACTCAAGTCTTCAAATGCAATCCTTCCACTCACGCCTTTTGTGAACCAAAAATTATCCTCTTTTCTTCCTTCTTAGACACATCCAGTGGTGTAGTCTACGTGATACGCAGGACTACGCAGTATACCCACTTAAAAAGCATCACCATCTCAGTATACCCATTTAAAATAGGCAAGGATATGTATTAACATTTGGAGTTGATCACAGTATACCCACTACAGCTAACTAGACTACATCACAGTATACCCACTACAGCTAACTAGACTACATCACAGTATACCCACCACAGCTAACTAGACTACATCACATAGGCTACCCACTACAGCGAACTAGACTACATCATAGTATACCCACTACAGCTAACTAGACTACACCACTAATTCCACCAGTGACAGGAATAGACCTACGGATAATGAACAGAAGGTAACCCAGTTCTTATACTCTCCAAGAGCAAGGTCAGTTCCAGGCCCTATAGGTAATATGGGAGTGAATATTTATGACAGCCAAATTGGCAAGCAATGAGACAAAAATGTGCCTATGAGGACAATTTAATATGGATCTATAGAGTAAATTATGGGGTTGTCCATCATGTCCTTTCTTAAATTTCCCCTAGGGATCAATAAAGTATCTATCTATCTATATATCTATCTATTGTGAATGTGGATAATGCAGTGTCACTTTTGAATGTTAAACGTTGCAATTGGTGATTAAACTCTTTTGAGAGGTGGATAAACTATTTCTAAAATGTCAGAGGTGGATAAACTGCGTACTTGCATTTAGCCTCCACTACAACACTGGTTACATTATTGTAAAATGCACAACATTCTGCCATAATTTCTTCAGAACAACGGTAGCAATATGGACCCTTTCAAGAGAGTTCCATTATCAGCATCATAGTTGGCCCCACAAGACTTCCGTTTTAACATTCCATATGTTATCTTAATGCAGAGGAAGTAGATTGGGGCCCAAATAGAACGTTCAAGCATTGTTTTTGTTTACCTTGTTGAAAGGGTCTATAGAGAAAATGTTCCAATTGATTTGGGGGTGGTCTATCTATCAGCTGCAGAACTAGGAGTGCTTGCAAGGCCTAACCAGATTGTTCTGATTAATCCTAACAGGAGACATCAAACAATGTAATAGACGGCCTATAGACTATTAAACAATACAGGCTGACGGCCGAGACAAGTGTCATTTTTAGAAAATACCAAAGACTTTATCACTTGTTATGACTAGCCCTTTTAATGATTGCTGTTAGCTTGTTGTTCTTTGGCGTGGTGCATAGACGAAGCAAGCAAAATTGATTTAAATGTTTTAAAACCTTCACGCTTGGCACATGACTCCAGAGTGGTCCAATGAAATGCGCTCCTGTAGACGCGGACGCAGTGATCACTTGATTGATAGTACGTGAAGCCAGTGAGAGCTTTTGCTGTAAAATTGGATCCAATGAGGCGCAAAGGGTAGGGACTTCAGTTTTGAAGCGCGAACAGTTTGAGGGCAGGGGAAAATGGCGAATTTGAACTTAGCGTAACATTTTACTTATTGCGGTTTTATTTCAGAGCTTTCGTTTTACATTTTGTACGTAGTGGTACAGTATTTATGGGAGTTTTGTTTGTTTTACAAGAAGACCATTCACTTTGACTGTTACATGTCAACAAAGGGAAGCAGCAAAGTTGTTTTTTCCAAAACAACGCTTACTAGCTAACTAGCGGGACTAAGTTAGCCAACGTTAATTTCTGACCTGTGTCAGATACGACGAGGTGATATTCGCTGTCAGCCAGAAATATTTGCATGCTAACGTAACCTTTGGAAATTTGCTAACTATATCAATATGATAAATATGGTAATGAGCTAGCCCGTTTAACTGGGTAGAAGGGATAGCTTCTAGGGTAACCTTCGGAAAGTTGTTCCGATTACAAAATGCTTCGCTTATTCACTGACGAGATAGGTTGTCTGGCTAACGTTAACTAGTTTAGTTATTAGGAAATCAAATTTGAGTGCTTCTTATTAGGTTGGCGGGCCAATATGGCCTCGCATAATGTGGTTTTTGTCATCGACGTTGATCAGCAAACAGAGTTTACAATAGACAGCAGCAGTGTCATTCCGCATCCATTGAAACAATGGATCCTGAGGATTTTACTGTGTTTTGGAAACAAATATGGCATCGAAAAAGTGCGATGGGGATACAAATTCTTTTATTCTCGGGTTCCTCGGAGTACTAACTTGATTGCAAGAGGCTCTGATCTCAAAGAAATTACAGAAAAGTCGTTTGATGATTTTGAGTCGGAATTCTCATCCAAATTCGATGGAAAGGCAGCGACATTGCCTCGTGCCCACCAGAAACTTCGGACCACCCCTGCTGCTGCGGTCCAGAACGCGACGAAAGAAGCTTTGCTTGATTTTCAGTGGGACAGGCCCGACATCACCTCACCAACTAAGCTCATACTGCGCCCCAAAAGGGCAAGTCATTTTGGAAGAGCAACAGCATCACCAGACGATGAACTGTCAAACCAAGGCAACAATGTGTTGTTTGTACTCACCCGTTGTCCACATTCACAAGCTGACATGGAGGACTTTGTTTTCCCCCGTGGCAATAACAGTAGTGGACTTAAAGACATGTCTGACCATATTCTACCTAAAGGGCTGCAAGACATACTTCTGCAACGTCGAGTTGTATTGCATTGGATTGACACTACAGCATATTGCCAGGTAAGTGATGCGTGTTGTTCATGTTTCCTAGCACAATTCCAAATCTATACGATCAGTCAGTGACGGCTTTGTGACCACTGTTTGTGCGGTTATAGGCAGTACACTGTGAGGATAACCTCGGAAGTGACATAATAAGTGATGCTTTGAGACAAATGGGTGGCAGTGTGGTGCCCATGGATACCTTGCACTCCGCCTGCTACCCAAACCGCCAGGAGGGCCCACCGCAAGGATGCCCACCTGCTGGTGAAGGCAGAGCCGTCTTTCCACTGGACTCCAGCATCAGCTACATCTTCAGCTCTCAGAAGCTGCATTCTCTCTCCTTCCCATTAGTTGGAGGGGTTCTCCGGTGGGGTCAAGGTAAACTAGATTTTTCATCCGTGTGTGTATAAGAATATCTTTCCTTGCGTAATCACTATGGACTCATTTGTATGTATGTGTACATATTTGTTATGTTTGTTCAGATGAACATGTATGTATGTGTACATATTTGATATGTTTGTTCAGATGAAAATGTATGTCTGTGTACATATTTGTTATGTTTGTTCAGATGAAAATGTATGTATGTGTACATATTTGTTATGTTTGTTTAGATGAAAATGCACGCACTGGCAGTGTGTCCCTGAAGCCGATGTCCAGTAGGCAGTCTTTGCTCTCGGCACCAGTGGTGATCACGCTGAGAGCTTTGTTGCATAACTGGGACTCACACATTGTGGAGCAAGTTGTTACAGAGAGTTGGATGTTACAGGCTACAGATGATCAGCCTGATTTTAGCCACCTTATGAAGGAGATTTTATCTCAAGGGATTCACATGGTAAATAGCCTACATTGTTAAGAGTTAACTTGCATAAGGATTATGTGTACCATCAGCCACAGGTTTTGAATTGTTGATAATTTTCTCAGTTCAAAATGTATTTTAGTCCATATTTCTTTTAAAGGTATGGGACTTGGAGGTGTTATTTGAAATAATGTGTGTATAATTGCGTACGCTTTTCAGGTGGCAGATGTCAGTTGTGGAGGCCTGACACACTCGGCCGTGCTCTCGCCTCTGTCGACCCACACCGCTATTCTAAGCGTCCTGCGGCCTCCGATGGTCCTGGGCAGTGAGTATGTGACCCCTGACCTGCGTGTGACCCCTGACCTGGCCTCCACGGTGTGTGATGAGGAGCTTGCGGACCTGCCGGATGTGGTCAGCAGCGTGCTGAGCGTGGTGTACGACCTCATGAAGGATGAAGACCGTTGTGATGGTGAGGCTAAGGCTAGTTTATATTAGGGATCGACCGATATGGATTTTTTAATGCCGATACCGATTTTTTTCCATCAGCCTTAGCCGATGACCGATACAGCCGATACAGAGGAGTCCATGATTTTCAAAAGGAATTGCACATTTTGATTGGTCTGACCACAGGACCTTTTTCCACTTAACCTTAGTCCTTTTTACAATGAGCTCAGGTCTAGATAATTTCTGTATCATACAGAAACATGGAATTCAGCATGGAATTGTCCAATTTGTCATTTTCAACATTTGATGTGTTGTTTATGTCCTTTTTGCAGCTAAATATGGATTTACGAGATTTGCAGATTATCACATTCCGTTTTTATTTGCATTTCACACAACGTTCCAACTTTTTCTGATTTGGGGTTGTATAAACAGCCAAAGGGAGCACAGCTGCATGTAAATAGTGAAGTTGTTTAGCTGCTTATTAAGAAATGTCGCATATTCCTGATTGTTGCCTCTTCCTACAGAGAAAGTAAACGGCCAGATCCCTGACTGGGCCAACCAGGAGCTCAGACATAGGTCCAGCTCTGTTTCGACGGGGTTGGTGGAATACTGGTTTCCAGAGTCTGATGAATCGGGGGTCAGTGCAAACCTGATGGAGTCAATGAGGTAACTGTCCTTTCTTATAAACACTCTATGTTAGGGTTGGGCGATATCCCCTTAATTGACGATGTGTACATTAAAACATTGCGATGGATGATGATATTGTGCGTGGGGGGGTGCGTATCTGTACAGAAATAAATGAAACATTTTCTACATAAAATTACATAGCCATAGCCTACAGTTACACAGAATATTATACACACCGTGTATAGGGATGCACGATATATCGGCGGCCGATATATTATTAGCCGATAAGGGAAAAAATTAAAATATTATTATCGGTCCGATAACAGAATTCTGGCCGATTATTTGCGCTGATATTTTTTAAAGTCCTAATATAGGCCTACGTAAGGTCCGTCTGGCTACACTGAGCTAGCCTATTTGAGCTTGATTGACTACTTTTTCCTCAATATAATGTTAGCGGTGTGAATGTATTTCACCACTCTCTGTATTTCAAAATCTGTGGCGTTCATTTGGAAATCTGTGCATCTCAAAATCCTCGTGAATGATCCGCCATTTAACCTTAACAGAGCGGAGCTCAGCCCTATCTAGAGCCGTCTCGTGCTGGTGTGTTTGCACTTTACCGCGCTGGTCGGGGAAACGAATAAACAAACTCGTTAGTGGGACGAGTACATAAGTAGGCCTAGTTCTAAGTTGTGTTTTAGTATTATATTTGCATTACTTTAGCTTGGGTTTTGTATTATTACCTAGAAATATGCTAACCATTCGTGCTTCAGTTCCAGACAGGTCATCATAATAAGTTATTAAAACCTTCGGGGCTAACGCCTTTCATTTCTGCTGCAGCAGGTTGTGCGCAACAGAGTAGACGGACATAAGATACAGTCTGAGGAGTTGCAGCTTTATTCAGTTACCCGCAGTTGAAACTAAACCTAAGTTTCCCTCACAAACTCTGATTTGGTCGCTATACTGTAGCTTATTCCAGGCTGAGTCGTTTATGAGCGTTTAGTCCTAAATGAAAACGATTCAAACTCTCTAGCCACTCAACTCGCAATTCACTGACGTTAGGTTTACTTAAAGGAGCCACACATACTGTAGGGCTAGGCTACTGTTATGTTGTTTACTGCCGTACTATTGAGGACTATTATGAGTTCTGTCCATTGGTGGTACAGTAGGTAAAATTACTGCAATAAAATTATGCTTATTAAATGCTTTCCCCAAATCACTTTTCACAATTTTTTTTCAAGAGTGATATTATCGGTTATCGAATCGGTATCGGCCACAACAAACCAATAAATATCGGTTATTGTTATCGGCCCTAAAATTCCATATCGGTGCATCTCTAACCGTGTATGGCCTAATGAAAGTGGACAGCTAAGAGACATAGGCTACCGAAGTGGTGTTGAAGATCTGCTCCAGTGAAATCAGCATAAAAAAGATGGACAGACAACCAATCTAAAAACTTGCGTGCACACCAACCAGTGGAATATTCAACATTGCCAGCCTTAGCAAAGAAGCTACTACAGATAGATAGATAGATAGATAGATAGATATTTTATTGATCCCCAAGGGGAAATTCAAGGAAAGTGCTCGAAAGTCGAACCCGGGCCGCCTGGGTGAAAACCAGGAATCCTAACCGCTAGACCATATGGGTACTGCTACTATAGTGTTCACTCATCTAAAATCAAATCAGTACCTCATACGCATCTCGTACCACGTTATTACCGGCCATGCCGACTATGAGCAGGGGCAGCGGAAAGTGAAAGTAATGGGCTGCGATCGCACAGTCCAGGCTACTGGAGGCAGGACGCAGCAAACAACTTTAACAAATAACAAATCCCGACGCAGCGAACAACTTTTACAAATAACGAATCCCGATTTCCACTCTCCTGCTGTCTTGGGCTTTTGCCAAATGCACGAAATACAAGCCTTACAGTGAAAGGTGGTGGCCTTCTGATCCTATAACTCTAACAAAAGAAATGCTTCTTTTAACACGGTGGAGAAGAGTGCATTTGCCGTTTCAGTGCTGCAGCCTCGGAAAAATAGTATATCTATGTACAGCGTGAGACGTAAAAAAAAGGCAATATCCATGTCACAGTCAGGATATCATATTTGAATAAGACAGTAGTTTCACATAGATAGCCTGAGTCCTTTGACCTCTCTGGTTGACCGTCTTTAAAATACCCCGCACATGCATCAGTTCTAGGCTCAATTTAATTTCAAGGGAAAAGTTTTTTATGTTTTAGCCAGTGTTTAAGCAGGATCTATAGAATAAGTGTTTATGTTTTAGCCAGTGTTTAAGCAGGGTCTATAGAATTATGCGTGTCTGGCTTGTGGTGGCGTGGCATCACAGTGGTTGCTTCCCATCGTGATGACATCGTCCATCGGCCCAACCCTACTCCTTGTACGCATTGTACAATTTAAAGATGTAGACTGCTATTTGGTTCCAGTTTTGCGAAAGGTTGTTTATATTTGAGCATACTGTAGCAGGTTTTCAAATGACGCCCTTCAATGCCGTGCTCCTGCAGCTCCATGCTGATTGGCTCAGAGGGTACAGTGCAGCGCTCTTTACAAACGCCGTGGAGCATTTCACTGAATTTGACAAGAACTGTATCGGACAAGAATTGTGGGCTGCACCTTTAATCACGACTGTGTAAATAATATAAAATACGTTTTTCAGTCTAAATGCTTCAGTTGTGTGTTGATGCGTCCCCAGGCTGCTCCATGCTGCTCCAGACGAGGCAGAGCTCGAGGAGGGAGAAGAGCTGTCAGGGCCTCAGCAAGAGCTGTTCAGCGGCCTGTCTGAACTCTACCAGAGCAGCACTTCAGAAGGCCACCTGAAGGGCAAGAAACGTACGTACTGTACTCCAACGGTCCAGCTGGCACCATCCACGGCCTCTTGTGTTTTATGCTGTCTTCAGTGTGACACATTTGTGCTCGTTGAGAATGACCTTGTGGTCAAAAATCTCCAGGCACACTCAGGTGTGAGAAATCACTGCAGGTTTATTCACGATACCGGGAGCAGGTCACTAGCAACAGCACGTTCCAGTAACAGTAGGGCAACTTCCAGTAAGTTCTGTAGGGCAATGCCCCACCTTATACATGTTAGTTACATCGTGGTAATACAAATCACATGAGCACAATGGTCTTTTCCAAAACTCCTCATACATAGTAATACAACAATACATGGACACTTCTTGGATATAGCATGTGATCCACACACCATACGCAAGTCATGTGGCTACTCCAAATATGTAAGATAATTGGTTAATACAATACATCCTTCAGCATTTTCTTGCCATTGTATGCTAATATTGCTAATATTCCTAATATTACTGCCTCAGGCATAATACCCTTAACTTGGGACAAAAGGGGTCGCATGATCTTTATTAGCAAGTCGTGACATTGAGAGAGCAAATGACGGACAAAGCAAAGTTGATGCACAGTATCAAATGTATAGAAAAGCATACACATAATATAAGAAAATGTAATGTTAATCACCTCTATGTAATAAATGTCGATTAGCCCATCTGAAACGTTGAGTCATTGTGCTGTGTGTCCTGTAGGTGGCGCCCAGCGCACGCCGGTGAGGCAGAAGATGAAGACGATGAGCCGCTCGCTGCAGATGCTGAACTTCGCTCGGCTGAACGTGAAGGCCCAGAAGAGCTGCTCAGACCCCGAGCCCCTGGGGGGCGGGAAAGGGCTGGAGAAGACGGGTAAACGGCAGTCAGGGGACCAGGCGAAGGCCAGCTCTGGCGCCATGCGTGAGTGCCTCTGCTACATACTCGCTACGGTGACATGCCACACGCCTCACAGAGTAGGGTTTGTATACAGGGGGAAAAAGATTAAGTGTGTGTGTGTTTAAGTAACGTAAAGTCATGCGAGAATAAAGGCTTTTTATTTAATCCTCATGAGTGCCGCCTCAGACTTTGTTTGGAAATGTTTCATGATATAAATCTGTATGCAGATTCTTGTAACAGGCGAATGATTAGTCAGTCCAATATCAGTAATGTCAGTCTATTATCAACACTTGTACGTTATTCCCTCTGTTGCAAAACTATTATTGAAAAGATTGTAAAATATTATGCCATTTTACAGTCACTGTGATTAACGCAGTCGTTTCTTCATGACAGACTTTAAGAGTGAAGCTGAGCTGCTCTCGCAGCTGAAGTCCCGTTATCATAAGGCAGTAGAGGAGAGGCATTGCCCTCTCAGCTCCGTGGTGCAGAGTCTGCTGGGAATGGTGAAAACATTCTTGAAATCCACAAATTCTTCCGAGGTAAGAGATTTTGCTGCAAGGTCACGATACAGTCAGGCAAATAATGAGTGGAGCTTTGAATGAGTTGATAAAGATCAAATCAAACATGGTATGTCATAGTGGATTATTGGAAATGTGCTGTTGATGGCAGGAAAGTTGAACGATGTTGACGGTGACAGATTTTGCAACCATTTGTGTCATCGTTTTGTCACTTGCTTGGCAGGAACAGACGTCAACTTTAATTGAGAAGAGCCTCTTAAAATCAAGTCAATCTGTTCGGCAGCTCTATGGAAATGATTCAGATACTGAGGGCAAAGTCAGAGAGTAAGTGCCTTTATATCCTCACGGCTTCAGCCTGTTTGTAATTCTCATAATTGCTCCCTTAGTTCACCCCACATCAAAACACTTTTCATCAGATGAAACTGCGTGCATATCCAATTTGAGTTCTCAGTGCCTCTGCTCCACAATGTGCCCGATAAAGTAATGTCTCCAGAATGTGCCCGATAAAGTAATGTCTCCAGAATGTGCCCGATAAAGTAATGTCTCCGATAACGTAATGTCCCACAATGTGCCCGATAACGTAATGTCCCACAATGTGCCCGATAACGTAATGTCCCACAATGTGCCCGATAAAGTAATGTAACAGAATGTGCCCGATAACGTAATGTCCCAGAATGTGCCCGATAAAGTAATGTAACAAAAATGTGCCTGATAACGTAATGTAACAGAATGTGCCCGATAAAGTAATGTAACAGCAAAATTGCAATAGTCTCATGTTCCAGTTTTGGGGCCCAAATATAAGGTGCATAATACATAATTTTTTTGTTTGGTTGTATTAAATGTAAAACATCATAGGTAGGATGAAAACATGATCTTTGTTAGTTTTGACAAGATGGGTTTGTCTAAGCAGAAGATCTAAATGTAGTAAAAATGCACTGTCCTACAGGTGTCAGTTGCAGGCAGCACTTAGGGTGGAGCTCTGCCAACAGATGTCTTCCAATCCAGAAAACAGTGACCGTTTGGAAGAGATGGTGGAAGAGGTATATTGATTGATTTGAAGAAAAATGGTCTGTCAAACAATTATGGGCAAATTCAATTATCTGACCATTATAAGGTTTCATGTGTTTCAACTGTGTTTCTGCTTTTCTCTCAGGTTACTGATATGTTGCGGATTATCTCCTTGACCAGAGATCCTGTCTATCTGGCCAAGTTCATGCAGGATGAGCTGTTGCCACTGTAAGCCCTCTTGTCTTTCCCCATTATCACTGCACATAGCCCTGATGCAGACCCATGGTTGCCTAACTAGTTGCCTAACAAATTTCCCTCACGGGATCAAAAGAGTATATATATATACACTTAACTCTGCCTTCTCTGCCCTCATACACAGGTACCTGACAGCCATTCCTCGCATCCTTGCGGATGTATATAACAGCCTTGGTACCCAGCTGCCGGAGGTGCTGGTTGCTGTGCTGCCGTCTGACTTCTTCAGTGATGAGTCTGTGCAGAAGGACAGTGTGTCTCCCGCGCCCTCCTCTGTGTCTGCCATGCAGAATTCGGCTTCCGGAGAACGCCTTGATGAGCTGCGCAATCGCTCCGCACGCAAGAAAAGGTGTGTGTGTGTGTGTGTGTGTGTGTTTGTTTGCACACTCCCTGCGTTTCTGATTCTGTAGATGGTTCACTTTTGAATGTAACAGTATTATTCTTTACTGTTAATAGTTTGAATGGCTACATTTAGTATTGTGTTGACTGTGCTCATGAATCAGTTTCATACTGCAGCATGTACAGTATGTTAACGTCACAGTCTCACAAAATTACTTGCTAATAGATCTCTTTGGTTTTGGGCCCCCTCGCACCTAGTTTGCCAAACGCAAGTCATAACTAAAATCACTAAAAACGTGTTTAGTGATTTTTATTTATGAAAAACAGAGTTAACATGAATACTGCTGAATGCAAGGGGTCTTAGGAACATGAGGAACTTTGAAATATTTTAATTTGTTTTTTCCTCTTCCAGAAGTGGAATGCTTACACGACATCGAAGCCTGACTGAGGCATCTCAGACTCTCCGTCAAATTGAAATGCCCCGAAAATCTACCAGGGTGGTGAAAGAGGTCTATAATGATTCTGAATTTGACATGTAACTGCAACTTATAATGCCTGTCATGTATGTGTGTAAAAGTTGTGTATATATCAACATGTCCCTTGCTCTCTTTACAGACCAAACCAAAACCAAAGTTGAGTATCTCTGTTGAGAAAACAAACCTTGAACAACCACCACCTAAAAAGCAAGAAGTACAAGGTGAAAAAGTTTATTTACTCGTAATTCTTATCGACTCCTTTGGTTATCGTTTCAGTTTTGTTTTTGTTGTTGTAATGTTCAATTTTGGGCTGTGTGTTGCACAGAAGTAACAAAAGTGCGCAGAAACCTCTTCAATCAAGAGACGTTCTCACCAACCAAAAAGTCCAAAATGCCCCGAAGTCATTCTGTGTCAGCTGTGGAGGGACTGAGGAAACGAAAACGCTCACAGTTGACTGAAAACAGCGGTAAATTTCACATATGAATGAAAACACATGTGTGTCCATGATGACATACTGTAATCTACCTAATTTTGTGAAATATGAACAAACTTATTACTTGTCCATGAGAACATGAACTACAGTACATAATTTTGTAATTTTTTGTGTACTTTTAGATCATCATTCTCTCTTAACAAAGAAAGTGACCGAGACGCCTTTACACAAGCAGGTTTCCAATAGATTACTACAAAGACAGATGACTGGCAGGTAAGTCATGCTTTATTTGATTTATTCGTGTTTGGAAGTCTGATGTGGCTGTTTTACAGAAGTGATTTGTTTGTGCAGGAGGTCAGGAGAGAGTGATGTGAGCATCGTGGAAGAGTCACCAGTTAAACCACCAGCAGGTAACACACACCTTCCAAGATGCTAATGGATAAACCAATTTCAACCATTGCAATGACATTGTATTTAAAAACAGAAAAAGGTTGTGTGCTGTTCAGCTGTTGCTTTATATCTATTTCTGAGTATTTTATTTTTCCCCCATTTTCATTGCCAGACGTGAGGAGAAGTCCCAGGATTAAGAGCCTAACCCGGAGGCATTCCAGTGTGTTCTATTCTAACTCTCAACCACGTTCCAGAAACTTGGACCGAGTTCTCTCCTCGTCCCAACTCTGCAGTAGTGAAGGCCGCATAGGTGAGCAGAGATGACTGTACATCAAAGGTGTTAGAATGCGCTACAAAATTCTGTGGAAAAACCCAAACGGTGCAGGCTACATGGGTGATATACACTGACTGGCCACTTTATAAGGTACACCGTACTAGTACCCTTCTTCACCTTCAGAACTGGCCACTTTATAAGGTACACCGTACTAGTACCCTTCTTCACCTTCAGAACTCCCTTAAACTCAAGAGGCTGGAAACATTCCTCAGATTCTGGTTCATATCGACTTGATGGCACCATGCTGTTGCAGATGTGTCGGCTGTGCATCCATGATTACTGTGCATCCATGTCTCCTGTTACATCACATCCTGTTACACCACATCCCAGTGCATCCATGATGCAGGTCTCCTGTTACACCACATCCTGTTACACCACATCCCAAAGGTGCTCTATTAGCACTTTTCCACTGACGGGAAACAATTCTGTTCTCATTTGCGAACCAACGTTGGACCGTTCGGAGCATTCGACCAAACAAAAACCGGTTCAGAATGTAGTATTTTGGCTTTCAGGCTGGTTGAACCAAAAAATAGTTATTCCTGCGAACCAGCATGTCACACTACCATTCAGAGAGAAGGCTAAAAGCATGAGTTTTTTTTTTATTATTATTTATTTATTTATTTAAAAATTTTTTATATATATATATTTTTTTTATTTATTTTTTTTTTTTTTTTTATTATTATTATTCCGTATCAACTGTTGCCATGAGTAAACAAAACTAGTCAACTAACATTACTCTGGAGGCGTTATAGCATTATAGCTAATAAAGTCGTCTTTCTAGCATTTTTACGGGACCACTGTCATATCTCCTGTTAATGCATATCATTAACTCTTTATGCATGCAACACTCTCTGTAGATGACACATCCTTGGTTCCTTTCATAACTGGTGGAAATGCAGGCTGGTTTACTAGATACCATAGCACCGAGATTCAAAAAAACAGAACCGAACGGCTAAAAGAATGTGTTGGGATTGGCTGGATATCTGTATTAATGAGCAGTTGAACATGTGTACCTAATAAAGTGCTCAGTTAGTGTATCAGTTGGCGCTCAATTAGTTGGTGAAAGGCCTCTTTTTCCAATGATTAGTCAACCCACTCTGTTATTACATGACTAGCCATAATTTAACTGAAATTGTTTTAATCCATTTAGTTTAGTAGGAGAAATTTTGACCATACAATACACATACAGATATAATTTTTTCTCAGTGGTCAGAAAAAAGGAGAAACTTTGCATTGGTTTTATTTTCCTTCAAGCTGAACAGGAATATGTTTTTTTCTTGCTACTAGGAAGTATTAGTGTTGGTGCAGTGAAATCTCCTGTGCGACTGCTCTTTGGTGCCGCCAAGTCCCCTGAAAGACCCGCTACGTCCTCGGAATCCACTGGTGTTAGAAGCAGCCGGAGATTCCTAATTGGGTCGACTGAGTCTGATGTCTTTGAGGTAAAATCACAATTGTCATTTTAGAAACATAAACACTATACTACAAATCTTCCATATATGGTATGTGTCCCTTCAATCATCACTCCACAAAGGTTGAGTATGGGAGGTTGGTTATGGGACTCTGTACTTTTAATGGTACTGACCGAATGATGTCATTACTATGGAATACTGATTCACATTAAATCAACCGGTGCCAACTTAATGGTACTTACTGGTACCAGAGGAGAATGCATCTGGGAGAGACCAGTACACACCCACTGCAGATGTAATATATTTTTGGCCATTACATCCTGCCGTAGTTTTTGTTTGTTGTTGTCGAAAGGTGCAATTGCTTTGTCAGATTAAGTTTGGCTAGTTGAGTTTTTTAGAACTGAACTCTGGTTGGAGGAGATTTTAAACTTAGAGTTTAAAACACTAGATGAATATGATTGCTGTGTCAAGACTTTCAGCTTTTTCAGGTTCAGCTGATACGGAGCTAAACTGTCTGGAAACAGGAACTACGATATCCTGACCATAATAATACATGAATGCCAGTAAGATCATGCCAAATATATGCTTTTAAAGGCCCTGGACAGACTAATTGTGCAATCAATTATTACATTCAAATTACACCCGCCAACAAATGATTGATTGAATGAATAAATGTATAACCGTTATTGTTAATGTTGTGTGGTGCTGGTTGATTTATTTTGCCACAATAATCCAACTGATTTTGGGATCCAGGTTTAATGTGTGTGACTTACTTTAGGTGTCACAATCAAACTTCACATTCGCTCATAATAGCCTATGCAGTGGGGAGTGCGCTATTTGCATCCTGCGTTTTATTGAGAAGATACAACCTACGAACACAATAAGAAAGGTTTCTTTAATTGGCATAAAACACTGTCCTGCTGTTTATACACAATGCGACTAATACATATGAAATTACTGTAAATGACTTTTTTCCATCACTTAATTGTGACCCTGCATTTGAGTAACACATAGTGGAAATAAGATATAGCACAGCATTCTGTTAAGCAGCAAATTTGGATATGTGCAGGAAGTAGACCTTTTTCAAAATATAACATTTTATTGGACTAAATTTGGTAGGTCCACCAATTTCTTTAGTCACCAGGAGAAAAGTACAGAAAAAAGTATCATTGGGTACTGATATCGGTTGAAAAGGTACCTAACCTTACACTCCACTGATTCAGAGATCAAATGCAGAGCAATATAATAAAATGTTCTCAACTTATCAAATGTTCTTTGTTACTTCTCCAGAGTCCCAATAAGACGCCAAGAAAATCTCCATATAAAACACCAACCAAATCTCCTCATAAGCTGCCTGCATCAGTCATGGGAAGTGGAACGCCAAGAAAATCTCCATATAAAACACCAACCAAATCTCCTCATAAGCTGCCTCCGTCAGTCATGGGAAGTGGAACGCCAAGAACCCTACGCTCCTCCACCATGGCCTTGGGCTCTGTAGGCTCTCGGAGACTGGGCACACAAGGAGCGAACAGACGGACCATGCGGGGGAGCCCTTGCAGATCCCCGGCTCAGCGGGAGCCGCTTTTGCAAACCCCGAAGAAGAGCCCACTGAAAGGAATTCTTAGAACTCCAGTGAAAAAAGACAGTCCGCTGAAAGGACTTGTTCGGACCCCAGGAAAAGGGATTCTTAGAACCCCAGTGAAAAAAGACAGCCCACTGAAAGGACTTGTTCGGACCCCAGGAAAAGGGATTCTTAAAACCCCAGTGAAAACCCTGCTTGACTGTATCTCCCCTGGTGGTGCCCAGATGTTTCAGAGCCCCAGCATCAGAACACCAAAAAAGAGTGTCACTTGGTCTCCCTCGCCTAGGAAACTGCAGGCAGAGGCAGTCCAGTCACCTTTCAAAGTTCCAGAATCTCCATGCTATCCCACTCGAATATCACCAAGGTTACTGACACCAGTTAAGTTTTGTAGCCCATCAAAGAGTGTAAGACATGGATCAAATGTTTTCAAGACACCAGAAAAATCACCTCAGCGAATCAATCAAACTTCCCCAGTAATACCACTGCAAAACTCACCTAGACGTGCTCTTAGGAACCTGCGCACTCCTGTAAAAGATGTCCAAGCAGTAGAAGAACTGACAACCTCTGGAGTCCAAAATTCTGCAAAGTCTCCGTCTACACCAAAGACCCCAACCTTGATTTCAGGGCCAACCCACTGCATGCTGACACGCTCCTCAAGGACGCCACTGAAGGACTCTCCTCATCAGTCTCCTAACCACACACTGGCGACGCCAGACAAAACAAATGTAACCTCAGACAAATCGGATACCATACTGCAAAGAACTCCTGAGAACATTTCGTGTAATAGTGACAATGTTACCCAGGGGAGGCAATACAATCTCCGAAGATCACCCCATGAACGTTTACCTTTACAAAACAATGAAGGAAGCCCCAAAACCTTGAAAAAAGGCCTAAAATCTCGGTATGATCCTGGCCAGTCAGCTGAAAGAGGAGTACAGGATGGCTCTTCCTCAGACTCACAGCACTTAGACTCATCTCAGTTCAGTGCAGTCACAACTGAGGATGAGAGCATGGACATTGCTGAGGCCTCTATAGTGAAAACGCAGCTCACGGGTGGGCTTAAAATGAACATTTCCTTTTCCAGGAAGTCGTCCAAGTCCTCAGATGTCTTTGAGTTTGCAGGCTCACAGAAGACTGAGTCTGGTGCCACCACGCCCTCACAAAAATATGGTTTCCGTCAAACTCCAGACCGCCGACAGAGAGAGGCGGCAGCCCGTCTTGGTTACTCTACATCACCTCCCAAGTTCTCAACCCCACGAGCCTCAAAAGCTCAGCAGAAGACCGCCAACACTTCTAACACCCTCACTTATCAAGTAGAGCTGGAGATGCAGACTTCTGGCCTTCCCAAGCTCAGATTTAAGCGCACAGACTCTTTTGGTGGTGGAGATGCCTTTGGCGATGGTATGGCTAAAGTGGCCTCTCCCAATGTTAGGTTTTCCAAAACGACTCGAGTTGAAAGTCCTTTGACGCACTGCGGTAAACACCGTGATCCCAGCTGCCGCTCCCCCTCACTGTGCCCCCGTGGCACCCCCGCCAAAGGCACGCCGGGGAAGGCGAGCATACAGACGTACATATGTCAGTCCTACACACCCACACACACCCCAGGTGGCACACCGTCCCCAACGCCCGCAGCTGAGCCGATTCCCTGGACCCCATCCCCACAGAGTCGGGGGCGGTGTACCCCGGACAGCCTGAACAGTTGGCCCCGCAAGAAAAGAGTTGGAGTTGTGAGCAACAAGGACCAAGGCATATGGGGGCAACCTTTACTGGAGGAGATGGAGGAACTTGAGGACCCAGACTTGGACGGAGTGTTCAGGTTGCAGGAGGTGGAGGAGTGCAAGGACCTTGGCTTTACGTCCAGGCTTAGGAAGACGAGTGTGGAACCATCTCCTGCTAAAGGGCTGGCTAATGTCCCACTTGACCAAGCTGAAGATATGGACTGGACAGAGGCTTTGGTCCCACAGTTTGATGCCAAAGATGCTCTAAGATGTGATGATATTCCATGGCTGTCTGGAAAAGATTCTATAAGTGCAGGTGAGATTCTTAAACATTTAAAGGTATGCTATGAAGTTTCAGGTATTTTTGGCGATTGTAGAGCTCCCCCTAGAGTTGCGATATATTTATATTTTACTCTGCCGTTGTAAATAGCCTACTTCTTGTGGCTTGTTCCCCCTGTACACAATGAAAATGCTTTTGTTGTGGAGGCAAAGGATTAACAACACACAAAAACTATCTCCAAAGAGCTATATATTCTGACAAGGTAATGTTTCATGATTCTCGCGAGATGTCTTCGGTCGACTATTGTTGAAGTCGCATGGCTGGTTCCCTTGTTAGCAACTCGCTACGGCTATGCTGTATGGCTATGCTAGGTGAACGATTCCCCTAATGCAAGTCCATCAAATTGGCTTCGTAAAGGTTATATTAAGGTGAAAGTCTTGTATAGTGCACCTTTAAACTAATGGGATGTAGTTTGCAATGGAAGAGTCAGTGGCTATCTGTAGCCATAATCATTGCAATTATATTTATTGGTTACTAACTAAATTAATGGACACAGTGGATGCACATTGTACATTGTAGCTATGAGTACATTGTACTTTTGTCTTGCTAAAGCAATTGCAAAATTGATTTAAGTAGAAGTGAGCAAGCACATTTAGCAATAAAATAAGTTAGTTAGGTTGTGATCTTGTTAACCATCTTTATTGTTTCCCTCTTCAGTAGTGACTCCTCCCAGCTCCAAAGTAAAGAAGACCGTGTCTGCCAGTGGAATACTGGCTCTCACACAGTCCCCACTGTTATTCAAAGGCAAAACCTCGTCGACAGCCAAAAGAACTGCTGAAATGGAAGGTGAGTAAATGCTGTGTTGCTAGTATAAAGAGCACATGCTGATGGTGTACATGGAAAATGTAAAAAATGTAACTATTTAACAATGTGTGCAACAAGCTGCACTGTCGGTTAATAATAGTCTAGATAAGAGCAGTCATAAGATAAGTCATTATTGGGAAAATAAGTCCCGACAGGGCGAACCGGACCCTGATGCGCAGCGGAATGCTGCCAAAACGAAATATTAAACTCCTAACGATTAGTGCTGTCAGTTAAACGCGTTATTAACGGCGTTAACGTAAACCTATTTTAACGGTGTCAATTTTTTTATCGCGAGATTAACGTTCTTTTTTGTATAACAAACTTTCTAGTTTTTTCACATGCTGTTGCAACAACTAGTAACGTTAGAACAACTACAACACCACATCGGATCTAGCTAGACCGGAAACTAAACAATACGCACTGACGAATGGAATGGAACGTTGTATGTGCTGCATGTACACTCCCCCTTTTAGGGGAAGCCTGTGCTGCATCAAAGTAGGGAGCGAAAAGGGCTTATAGTAAACTTAATAAATCTTGAAACAAACGTGAATAAAAGGCACAAAATAAGGTTGGTGTAAGAGTTATCTGTGTGTTTACAGTATGGGATTAATGTGACCATGTTCCTATGTTTTGCTCTTTCAAGTTTACTAACAGGAGTGTCACGAATGTATCGATAGGCAGGCACAGTCAAACTGCCTGTGGCTGACTATAATTAAGTTCAGCAAGCTTAACTTTACATGTCATAACATCAACTAAACATAAGTCACACATTCATTCTATCACTTGTAATATGAACGTAGCCTATTTCCTACAACTAGGTGAGATAATTGGCTATGTTATACTGAAGTTCCCCAGTTAGCTAGCTAGCAAGCTAACCGTTTTGCATGAGATATTATGTTATTAAGTGTAGCTACATGCTAAATTTGTACAATACATGGGGTATTGCAAACGAATTAGGTTGGTAATGTACATAGTTTCGACATGAGTAAGTTACATAAACATAATTCTTCATAACTGCCGTGTTAGTAAAATGATTGAATGTCCTGTGAATTAATAGCTAGTCTTTCCCATTAGAATCAATGATATAATGTTAACCTGTTTTCCGCTAAAATGGGGCGTGATTCAGATTAAATGTATCTTCATGATGATGCACCATTAGTAGGCTACGTAAAGGCATGCTGCACACACTTGGTTGGGTTTACAAGCCAAAGAGTTGTAGCCTAGGCTGACGCATTAGTTGTGTGCCGCCAAAGATTTTTTCACCGTCACTTGTTCTGTTATCAATATTCCTCTTTGGCTGCTAGCTGCTACTATTTGCGATGCACTCTGCTTTCAACATTCATTTACATTAGATTCCATTCTTTTCAATACAACTCCGCACACCAGCATCGCACTTTGCCGCCGTGTAAATCACGATTCAGTTATATTTGGTCGATGCTGCTCCATAAAATCCATTGTTCATCCAGTGTTTGCCTGTTAAAAACTTCGGCGTTGGTGTGGCAAGTGACAGTGCACCATAGACTGTAGGCCTATAAAATGGCAATGCACTCATGTTGAAAAGTTCCTTATTTTCAACTAAACTCAAAGATAATGAATATAGTATGAATATAATATTTTCTGTTTGTTATGCCCTTTATAATGTGTGTAGGCCTACATTTTGTGCATGCACTTCTGCGGTAGCATTTATTTCAGTTTATATCAGCTATATTTCTGAAGAATATATTGTGTTGCCTCAGGTCTGCTGCCCATCTTTTGAAATTTGATTTGAAATAATTAAATAGACCTACGTCTTAAAGTTCAGTTAATAAAGTAACTTGCTTTGCTTTCATTTGAATCCCAATCAAGATACACAATAATTGCTTTATTGTTAATATGGACTCCTGGAAAGTTCAGAAATGCAAAATAATAGAATTTTAATCATATGATAAAATAATCAATCGTTACATTGCACCTTTTTTTTTAATTTATTTTTTTAAAGCTTCCTCACTTTGTGTTTTCGCTCAGTCTGCTGCCAACGTCAAAGTCACTGAGCTGAAGTGGGTGGGTCACCTTATCTGTCTGACTGTTTGTATATGATACAGTGCACGGCCCTTCAAACAATACACAGGTCTGATCTTAAATGTACCCCACCCCCACGCATGAAACCATTGCTGCCCCAGGCAGAGGTGATACATTGACTGCTGTGATTATCTGTCCAGAGACTGGTGCCAGAGTAGGGCCATGGCTGGATGTCACGTACCCACAGGATGTTACACACCTTGGGCCTTTGACCAAGAAGCCGTGACCACGTGCCGACTCCTGATAAAAAAATAACAAATCACATCCATCTGTGGCATTATGAATCCTATTTCTAAAAAATGTAATCGTTTGACAGCACTACTAACGATATGACTTTAGCCTACATGGCCTAGCCTATTTGTTACCGTTCATCGTGGCATTTGCTGAAACAAATAGTTCGCAAACAACACGCTGAACTTGAATCAAACATTCTTTAGAACACAGCAACAGTGATCAACCGTCTGCTTTCACTTTTGAATGAAGTTCCAGTCCTTGCGTAGGGATATGAAATGCCTGAATTAGAAGCACAAACTCCGTTGCCATTGACAGCGGTCATTATTTTTTTCAGAGGTCCTTTCCCAAGAAATAATGAACGCTAGAACTTTGGGAAATCCCAAATCCCATTCATTCATCCCATTCGAGCGTTCTACTTGCCTTGTTACATTACATTACATTTAGCAGACACTTCTTGACCAAAGTGACTTACATATGTCAGCTATATTACAAGGGATCACATTGTCCCCGGAGCAACCTGGGGTTAAGTGCCTTGCTCAAGGGCACAACGGTGGAAGCCGGGAATTGAACCGACAACTTTCAGGCTACTGCACACTAGCCCAGCTCCTTAACCACTACACTACCACCGCTATTTATTGCTAAATGTGCTTGCTCACTTCTACTTAAATCAATTTTGCAATTGCTTTAGCAAGACAAAAATACAATGTACTCATAGCTACAATGTACAATGTGCATCCACTGTGTCCATTAATTTAGTTAGTAACCAATAAATATAATTGCAATGATTATGGCTACAGATAGCCACTGACTCTTCCATGTGAAGAGCCGTGTAATAAAGATAAGATAAAATATACTTTAATGTCCCCCAGGGGGGAAATTTGTCTTGGGCTGCAGTCACTGTGTCACACACACTTACAACATACAGAGTATAGAAAAATATACACCGAGTATAGACAATACAAACATGCCACACATCATCCACAACAGACACAATAAAAAAAAACACACAAAAAGTGGAGGTAAAATTGTACAAGTAGGTAACATAGTCATTTGTTGCTGTTTAGCATCTTGAAACTTGGATTTAAACTGAACTGATAGATTACCATACCAGGTCTGCATGCTATAACGTATCACACTCTCTAAAATCATTTGGAAAAACAGAAAAAGGAGTTTGCTATTGACACCATACAGTCTTAGCCTTCTTAAAAAGTACATCCATTTGGGGCAGCCGTGGCCTACTGCTTAGCGCTTCAGACTTGTAACCGGAGGGTTGCCGGTTCGAACCCTGACCACGGCTGAAGTGCCCTTGAGCAAGGCACCTAACCCCTCACTGCTCCCCGAGCGCCACTGTTGTTGCAGGCAGCTCACTGTGCCAGGATTAGAGTGTGCTTCACCTCACTGTGTTCACTGTGTGCTGAGTGTGATTCACTAATTCATGGATTGGGATAAATGCAGAGACCAAATTTCCCTCACGGGATCAAAAGAGTGTATATATACTCATGCTCATACTTATATAGGGATCAAAAGAGTATATATACTCATGCTCATACTCATACACTTTGCTGCAACCTGGTCCAGTCATATGACTGCAGACCCCCTGTGACTGGTCTGAAAGGAACTTTGATATTTGATGTTGTTTTTAATATAAAGAGACAAAAGGAGACTTTTTGATCTTGATATGAAATGAATAACACTTGGTTAAGATTTTATTAGATAAGCAGTTTTTGCAGTGTAGCAGTACATTTGAAGTTATGTGAGTGGAGACACATAGATGGATGAACCACTAGAGGGTGCAATTGGGGGGAAAGTTTGTCTGGTTTGGTATAAGTGTTCTTGGTTCAATTTGATTTCAAAGATGTAGGGTCAAAGCTCAAGGTCACTGTAACCATGAAAGTCCTATTCTTGCGAACATGATGCCTCAAGAATGCCTTGAGGCATGTCCTTCATATTTTTTTTATTAGGGTCCATGTACAATTTTAAACATAAATGTTGCCATTTGATGCATAGTACCAAAGGTTAGCCACAGGCTAATTTACATCTGCAGTTCCCTGGCAGGGCACAATAAAAAAAAAACATACAAACATCAAGAATTTTTATAGCTTGCTTATATAATATATATATATATATATATATATATATATATTATCAACTCTATAATCTTTATATTACATGCCTCAGAATGCGCAGAAACATACCACCGCAACATGGCAATTCTAGTTTTTGCTCTAATCCCTGCATCACCTAGCCTGGAAAATCCAGACCCTGATAATCTAGAAAGATTAAGGGTCTGGCAAAGAACAATGTAATGGCCCAACTCGAGGGGCGGCAACAAGCATGCATTTAAACATCTCACTGCACGCAATTGGATAACACTAGACCATGTTTACTCTGAATTATTTCGGACTTCGACGCAATCGGATAACACTACGACCAATGTGTTCTGTCCTCCAACGTTGCAGCGCTGTCTTCATCAGTTTAGCTGGTTTCCCGGAATGTTGGGGTAAAAGTAACGTGCATCATTGCTCTTTGCCAGAGTGTCTCGCAGAGACAATTCCATTGTGTTCTCGCGAGAACTCTGGATTTCCAGGGTATGCATCACTCCTGTCTTAGCCAAAGTTATCATGCTAGCAAGCCTTTTAACTTTGATTGGCCAAAACTCCTTACTGCTGGTTTAAGTAGGTCATAGCAAATCATATTGTCTAAATATATATCTTACAGGAAATGGGAACTTTTAACACAAATAATGCTATAATGCTACAGCAATGAAAATAAAACTAGTTTTCAAACTGAAAAACCTCCAACAAAGTTTACGGTCATGAGTTTCTTCATGTTTTCACTACAGTAGGTGATTTCAGTATTTGTCTTTTATTCCAGGATTTTCAGCAAAAAAGAGTTTGGCTATTTCAGAATTTGTATTTATCCTTAATCACTTGTGTGTTCTCCAGATGAATCCCGCAAGAATGTTCTTTTTGAAGTGGACCAATCCCCTTTGAATCAGCCACGTCGCCGAAGAACCTACAGCAGGAAAAGATTGCTTGACTAATTTTTTGCTTCTTCAGCCTTAGCTGTCAGGTGTGTGACTGAATGGTTTGCAATGGCCTTTGTATTTCATGTAGTTGATTCTTTGAATATTTTCTCAAAAGGAAATCGTATTTATGTGCATTTTTACTTGTTTTATTGTTAAAGACCTCATCAAGTCTGTCTTTATAGATCAAGGTTGAATGACTCTTAATTTATTTTTCTTCTGTTTCAATATGGACTTTAAACTTGTATGTTCTTTTAAATGAAAAAGGTTTGTACATATGTTATATAATGTGTAAATTTAACAGAATATTTTAATAAAGACATCTTGAACCCCTGTTTTGTTGTAATGTTACTCTGTTACTTTTTTGTACAAATGAACAAAATATAAAGCAAATGAGGATCTGTTAGCAGGGCTTCCTAAATCCAATCTTACTTCCTTGACTTTGTTAATCAGTTTTAAATTCGTCATGCAGGTATTGTTTGAGAGGGTGTGGTGATTGAAGTGAACCTCTTTGGTACTCAGTCTCTTATCTGAAAGGCTTACAAACTGCAACTTCTACTGTTTATTTGGCATAATGTCCTCCAGTTGACAAAATCGCAAGGGAGTGAATGATTGAATCACATGTTTTGGCCCTTAATTGCTGTTTTATTTTGAATTGCATCTCTCACTTCGGATAGCAACCTTGTGAGGTTGCGAAATAGGATTCATAATGCCACAGATGGATGTGTTTTTTAAATTTTTTATCAGGAGTCGGCACGTGGTCACGCCTTCTTGGTCAAAGGCCCAAGGTGTGTAACATCCTGTGGGTACGTGACATCCAGCCATGGCCCTACTCTGGCACCAGTCTCTGGACAGATAATCACAGCAGTCAATGTATCACCTCTGCCTGGGGCAGCAATGGTTTCATGCGTGGGGGTGGGGTACATTTAAGATCAGACCTGTGTATTGTTTGAAGGGCCGTGCACTGTATCATATACAAACAGTCAGACAGATAAGGTGACCCACCCACTTCAGCTCAGTTACTTTGACGTTGGCAGCAGACTGAGCGAAAACACAAAGTGAGGAAGCTTTAAAAAAAAAAAGGTGCAAGGTAACTTTTAAGTTTTATAATTAAGAGTGTAGAGATGAGCTGTTTATGAGCAATGTGCTGCTTGATTAACTCAGTGACGATGTACTCTCCAGAAAAGACCTAAAATAGTGACAATGTGTAGGCCTAATCTTTCATTGATTGAACCTTTCTAATGGATATTAGTTAACCCAGCGTTACCCTTTTATACCTGTTTTAGGACGTGGTTCTGGTATCAGCAAGTTGAGGACATCATGGAACAACTGTAGTATCGGGTGGGGTGGATGGACTAGAGGAGTTAGTGCTAGAGCTCTAGGCTACTAGTGAAAAAGCCTGTCACGCATGGCTCAGTCACACCTGTTCGCTGTCTGTCAGACGGTGGTCATATACCAGCGGTGTTGTGGTTTACGTTTTTGCCGCTATCAATGCAGAAGTTTGACTATTACTACGAAGGCAATGCCTTACAGATGGATATCCTCGTGTACAGCAGAGGTAACGAACCATGTTCTAGGATCAGCGAATGTTCATTCTGGAGGCGTGATCCCGTTATACGGCAATTAGCTGCGGAAGGCTTTCCTTACAGTAGATCTATTGTGTTCAACTAATGACTTCAAGAAACTGAATAGCCCAGGGGACTTTACAACACAGGGGGGGCAGCTAGGGGAAGCCTCTATTACTAAAACTATATTTAAGTTGCATTTGTATGTATCAGGTTTAAATAAATGCGTTACTAATTTGTAATTGTTAGTTTGGCCTGTGAACCTTCTAGATGGTACAATATAAGTTGCTCTGTGATATCATTGCGCTGTGTAGGCTACCCTAAGAGCGCACCGCCCAGCTGTCTGAGTATAGCCTATTCTCAATTGCTGCACTTCCCACATAAGCAGCTACCCTTCCTGCAGACTGCATCCAACCCTCTTCCCAGTCTCGACTGTTTCACTTTTGCCTACACTGGAGTTAAGGGCTACCACTAAACTACTGTAGGTTAATCTTCTCAGGGAGCCGTATTCCGGCATCCACCACATGCAGTATACTGTACGGTTGGTATTCAGAACACGCATCTGATTCTCTTCTCTCTGGCTTCATACTTTCAGCGGCATACCAACAGCGAAGTATCTACTCAGCTGTACCTGTGTCGACTCTCGTCTTGTGGAAATACTATGGCAAGCAATTTCGCCCGGATTTTGTCCACCAAAAGAAATGTGGGCATCCTATCATTAGTTGGAGCTGGGTCACTAACAGCGGGGATTTTTCTGAGCAGGGAGCAACATGTAAACGCCGGCTCACAGGTCCGGAGACTGTACCCAGCCAGGTAAACCTGATCACATCCACAGGATTTTCGATGCATATAACAGAGTGTTTTACTCTCAGTTAAATGCAGGTTATCTGCCCAATTAAGTGGATTCCATCTGTATACGAAATACGTTATTCATCATTCATTGTCATAATGACACACACACATTTTAGACGTGACTGTCTACTGTGCTTTAGTCGATGGTATTCTGGAGACAAGTGCGTTTAGCCTGCATAACCGAATACATGCTAGTGCGGGTTTTGGATTCGTTTGCACACTGACTTCGAGGCATCGTATTCTAGGCATGCATATTCATTATTTTTTATAATATAATAAAGTAGCCCAGTTGATTTTTTAAAAACTAAAATGTCAGTAAATTATCAGCCACATAAAGACGACAAAGTAATGGCTGTCTAAGCCATATGAAATATGTAGGCTAAACTATGGAAGTGTCTGGAATGTCCTCATGACCCGAAAGCAATTGGCTTTGCAAATCCAGGGGTATTTCGGTACGTTTGCACGTATTCAGATCACGGCGTCATATTTGCCTATCTAGATTCTTCGTAGACGTCCTTATTAACATGTAACAAACATGTCAGAAGGGAATGTGGACCACAGTTCAACTAAGGACAGTTTGAAAAACGGTGATAGCATCCATGTCCATATGCACTCATAATAAACTGTACTGCAGTCTTTCTAATGATCATACGAAACATATCAACCTCTTCTGGATGCCTCTCTGTGTCTGACAGAAGCAACTACTTATCAACTGTGTAAAGGAAATGTCTCCATATGTGTGCTCAAATAGTGCAGAATATCCAGATCTTCGGAAACACAACAATTGCATGGCCAGTCATCTGACTCCTGCTGTCTATGCAAAGCTGTGTGAAAAAGCCACTCCGAATGGATTCACCCTGGATAATGCCATCCAGACTGGCGTGGACAATCCTGGGCACCCTTTCATCAAGACCGTGGGCATGGTGGCCGGGGACGAAGAGTCATACGAGGTAAACTGAGTCGCAGATTGCCTGGGGAGTAGCAAGGTCATGAGAACACTCTGGCATCATCAGCTATTTACAGAAGCCTTAGTAATGTTTCAAGTAGCTCTAAGATTATACTTGCTGTTTTACTGAAAAATACTGCAGTAGACTCAGCCTGTCTGGTGAGGGAGGGAGAGAGGAGAGGAGCTGGGAGATGAGAGGAGAGGAGATGGAGGAGAGGAGCTGGGAGATGAGGAGAGGAGATGAGATGAGGAGCTGGGAGATGAGGAGAGGAGAGGAGATGGAGGAGAGGGGGGAGGAGAGGAGAGGAGCATTTCACAGAAGGATGGTGTACTGTAGCTTGTTTCGAGTCCTCCGCCCTAGAATGTTTGCGTAACACTAGTCTGTCATTGCACCATGCATGAGTTCCGATGGGAAGCCTTGTTGTATATTTGCTTTTACTGAGAGGCCTGAACCACAGAACATAGAGCAGTGTGCTGAGATTAGATGCAGTGAGGGGACAGATGTGCCACAGCTGTACCAAGGCTTTAAGCTTTGATGCCAGGAGTCTGACCTACAGTATGCATTTGAGTCTCTTATCACTAGATAACTCCTCCCTCTGGCATGCCCAGTGTTGCTTTATGTACTGTTAATGCAGCACAAGTATTTCGGTCATGCCTTTGTGGGCTTATGCTGCAACCCTTTGCAGAGTTTGTTATACCTTCCTGAATATCTTATACTCACATTCTGTAGTCATTACAGTCTTCATTTCCATGGATCCTTTCAGTCCATGGTGATTTACAGCCTTACACAGAAGTACCATACAATGTAAAATATGACTAGAAACGTTGAAGGATGAAAATATAAAGAGGTAGGCAAAAACAAAACAAAGGAATGTTAATAAAACTTTGGTTTTAAAAAGGTAACACTGTAAAAAAGGCCAACAGAACAGTAAAGCCAGGGATAAGAGTAGGAAATGGGCAAGTATTTTAACAGTGGAAGTGGAAAACAAGACAAAACAAATACTTTACGTTTCTTCAAATGCTTTCTGAGATGTATGTCATTTGCGAGATTTGTTGGTAGCATTTGGTATGAACATATTTCTGTATTATATCCAAATGGCTCTGGCCTCTTCTTCACTACCAGGTGTTCGCAGATCTCTTTGATCCCGTCATTAGGGAGAGACACAACGGGTACGACACCAGGACGATGACCCATCCCACTGATCTGGATTCCAGCAAGGTAGATCATACTCCATGTATGAGTTCTATTCCTGAATTCATATGCAAGTCTGGACTCTTAGGGCAAATATAATTGTCTGAGCAAGTGTATGTGATTGTTTTTGGAGCCATGTTGGAACATCCATGAAATGTAATCCACCATCAGATTCGGTCGGGGATTTTTGAGGAGCGCTACGTGCTCTCCTCACGGGTGCGGACAGGACGGAGCATCCGCGGACTCAGCCTGCCACCGGCGTGCACTCGTGCGGAGAGGCGAGAGGTCGAACGGGTGGTGGTGGACGCTCTGGCGGGCCTGAAGGGGGATCTGTCCGGCCGCTACTACGGTCTTGGGCAGATGACCGATCAGGAGCAGCAGCAGCTGATTGATGTAAGAGAAGTGCACTTTTTGACTAGCACGCTCTTGATGTAAGAGAAGTGCACCTTTTGACTAGCACGCTCTTGATGTAAGAGAAGTGCACTTTTTGACTAGCGCACGCTACTGCAGGTCTGCACAGCTGAAGTCTCTCTGACTTCACAAGAGTTTGGTCTTATGCCACTGGACTGCATTACTATGGGACCAGTGATGATTGTCCATAGATGTTAAGAGAATAGCAAGAGGTTTTCATGTGTCTCGTGTCCACACAGGATCACTTCCTGTTCGATAAGCCCGTGTCGCCACTGCTGACCTGTGCAGGGATGGCCCGTGATTGGCCGGATGCAAGAGGGATCTGGTAGGTTTTGTTTACATCAACTTTCACCTCACCTCCAACTTAAAATTACTGATTTACTTTAATGAAAGTGTTTATAATGGATGCAGCACAACCAAAAGCAACAATGTGTAGTTGCGGAAACTTGCTTGCTTCGCATTTCTCTTGAGTGAATTAGGGAGATGGGCATTGGTGATGCTGACGTTCCCCTCTCAGCCTCAAGTTACAGCCAGTGCCCAGAAATAGAGGCATGCCAGTTCTTTTCCATTATGCGCTGCAGCATTGATCACCTGTGCCCACATGATGCCAAGCTCTCATTCTCCATTATTCAGTGCAGTCGGTTTTACAACTGTCTCTTAGCTCCGGTGTCCTTACCTGCCCTAGACAAGAATTTAAATAAATTATGCTGCGTCACAAAATGTAATGGTTTTAATGGTGGTCAGAGTGTGATTGTAAATGACAGTGAATGATTGTTTAATTAAAGGAGTTGCAGTAGGTTTTTTCACCCATTAAAAAAGCACAAGGAACCTTTTTAGATTAGAGAAAACGTTAGGGATATATTTCTGTAATTTGCACAAACAAAAGCTATAACCAGTTTCAGTCCCTTCTCAAAACTTGATATCTATGCTGAATGATTCAGGCACAACAATGAGAAGACCTTTCTGGTGTGGGTCAATGAGGAGGACCACACTCGTGTCATCTCCATGGAGAAGGGTGGGAACATGAAGAGGGTCTTTGAGCGCTTCTGTAGGGGCCTGAAAGAGGTGAACGCACACGCATGCATGCACACATTCATAAACACGCACATACTGTACAGTAAATACACACACACACACACAGACACACACGCACACACACACACACACAGACACATAAGCACTGGCAAATGGACACACACACATGCACCCACACATACTGGCATACAGTCATCTTGGAGGCCAAACAAGTCACTGTTATTTGTCAAACAAAGCTCTATGAGATGCAAGACAGCTGTGGGAGTCACAGCCGGGATAAGAACTCCTTTGAGACGTGCTGAAACAGCGCATGAGTTGTGCGTGTTTCTGTGGCTGTGCAAGCCAGTGTTTATGCAAGCATGTGTGTCTGAAAACAAACATTCCAGTTCCCCCAGAAAACAATGCAATTCATGACGCCCCTCCACAGGGAAGACCCAGTAACACCTCTTTATGTTCTGACTGATTATTCCGATTATGCTAAACACAGTAACATCTATGTGATTGCTATACTGTTTGATTTGCATGAAATGCATTTCCAGTGAGATCTTGCCAAGAGGTGCTAAAATCTTTCAATGGTTTGTTTGCTGAGAGTGGATGCTTGTCCCACAGTAAGGCGGGGATCACATTAGCCAGCGGCAAGCGACAGGTTTCCTATTGTTCTCTATGGTTCGGCAGCGGAACAGTGGCAATGCTGGCGTAACGCTAGCGTTGAACAAGCTGAGCGTTGAACTTGGTTCAACTTTCAAAGCGTAACGCGAGCGAATTCAATTGACAAACCGTTTGTGTTGCTTAGGAACGAGACAAAACGTATTATGGTCTGAGCGTTACGTTATGTTTGCCGCTGCCGCTTGCCGCTGGCTGATGTGATCCTCGCCTAAGGGATGCTTACAGGTCATCTGTGTGGCTCCCACAGGTGGAGAGGCTGATCATGGAGAAGGGCTGGGAGTTCATGTGGAACGAGCGCATGGGCTACATCCTCACCTGTCCGTCCAACCTGGGCACAGGGCTGCGTGCCGGCGTCCACATCAACCTGCCGCGCCTCAGCAAGGTACCTCGCACAGTCCCTCAATTCTCAGCCACGCCTCAGCAAGGTACCTCGCACAGTCCCTCAATTCTCAGCCGCGCCTCAGCAAGGTACCTCGCACAATCCCTCAATTCTCAGCTGCGCCTCAGCAAGGTACCTCGCACAATCCCTCAATTCTCAGCTGCGCCTCAGCAAGGTACCTCGCACAGTCCCTTAATTCTCAGCCGCGCCTCAGCAAGGTACCTCACACAGTCCCTCAATTCTCAGCAAGGTACTGTATCTCGCACAATCCCTCAATTCTCAGCCTACCACAGTGCTTCCTCTACGTTTATTTTAGCATGGCGGCCCGCCACGGTTCAAATTAATACCGCCACGGTATCAGAAACACAATGTAGTTGCAGTTGCTTTTTGAATAATCCTGCCGACGTAACCTCCCCTGCTGGCTGCCACTCACATTGCAATTTAACAATAAGTAGCCTAAAACTAGTCAGAGGTTATTATGGACCGTCCAGTCTCACTTCACATATTATATATTGTATTGATGTAGCCTATTTAAAGCATTAACTTTCTTCTCAGTGTTTCCTCTTCATTTAGCGGTGCCACTGCTTCAGAATTAGGGGAGACGCACAATATTGTAAATTGTAAATGCCCTCCGCTGGCTGCAGAAAATTGCAGTTTAACAATAAACAGCAATGCTAATCCGAGGTACCTGTCTGGTTTTATTCCATATCCACATATATTGTTTTTATAGACGTTAGTGGCATGCGCTATTAAGAGCATGTGCTACGCATGTTTGTCAACATCGCAAAAACTACAATTTTCGTGCAAATTGGTGGAAAGGTGTAGCACAGCCTAACGAAAACCCATTCATTTCTGGAGCTGATCGTATTGAAGGTATTTTCCATATCGTAGCCTATTAGCTCGCTCGCAACAACAGCAAAAATGAAACATGGAGAGTGGAGGTCTCCCCGGAGACACCGATAGATGCGCACTCAATCGCGATTGACGCAGGAAAAAAAGCAACGACTGGTAGTAACAAAGGTAAATTGGGTTAAAGCATAACTTGGCCAAAACATTTTGTATGCACTTGCGGTGATAGCCTAGCAATGTGAATCGCGGACTATAGCCTAACCAAAGAAAGTAAAGGAGATTTGCACCAAATAAAGGCAGTGTTGTGGTTTGTGTTTCTACAACATGTTGGCACAAAACTTAATTTCTGTCAGAAGTAAACTAGGCGTTTTCTCCTTTGTCAACGTGAACTACCGGTATGTTTAAGCAGTCACATGTAGTTTACGTAGTTAACGTGACGTGAGTCAGATACCCTGGAAAACCAGAGTTCTCGCGAAATCAGTCAGACTGAAGATGGGCCTGAATCCAGTCCCTTTCAAGTCACGTTAAATGGTGTGATTAGCAACTAGAAAAAAAATGACACCCCGACCCCCAGTTTTTTCATACTGCAGGCTTGTAACCTTTTTTTTTCTGGGGAGGGGGAGGATGGCCTGCGGCCACTGTTACAAAAAAAAGAAGGAAAAGGAAACACTGTACGAGCATTGAGTCGCCTCTAGCCCAGTTAGAGAAGAGGAGTCACTCAAGTTTCCCAGAATGACTAGATCCGCCCCTGGAGTCAATGTTGAAACACTCAGCAGATTTCTGATGAATGCTGCACTACCACGAGGGTCACTGAATCACCATTGTTCTCCCATTCCAGACTCTAGTATGAAATGTTGGTTTGTAACTTAGCCAGTGTTGTTTCCTAATCAGTTTACAATGCCAGAACACAGCACTTCCTGAGACCAATTTGCTCTAATGGCAGTCAGCAAGATAGTCTAGATCACATTCAAACCCTGGAATCCTGGACTCCTGCTGCTCCTCTAGAACACCTCGTCATTATACAGTATGGAAGTGAGAGGACAACAGAAGACGTAATCTCCTCTTGGGCAAAGCACTGACCCACTTCATTGCAAAATAGCTTATTGTCTTAGAACCCTTTATGTCTGTCGTGTCGATGGTAATGAGTCTACACTGTGTATCTGCCTGAAGGACCCTCGGTTCTCTAAGATCCTGGAACCCTTTATGTCTGTCTGTCGTGTTGATGGTAATGAGTCTACACTGTGTATCTGCCTGCAGGACCCTCGGTTCTCCAAGATTCTGGAGAACCTGCGTCTGCAGAAGAGGGGGACGGGGGGAGTGGACACGGCAGCAGTGGGCAGCACGTTCGACATCTCCAACCTGGACCGCCTGGGCCAGTCAGAGGTTAGTGTGTGCTGACATCCAGATTCAGACGTTATAGTGGTGAATTTTACAGGCCCCACATCTCATGTTTTGCTGGGAAATAGTCTGGAGTTGCGAGAGTTTAATTGATATCATCAAGGAAGTGCTGTGTCTCAAGAAAGAACTTCACTAGAAGAGTTGCGATGATGGGAGTTTGGTTTAAGGCTGAGGTAATCATATCCAATGCAATGATTTTATGACAGCACTAAAGATATTGCAATTAGAGAGTTGCCACAGTGAAAGTAATAGAAAGGCAACACCATCTTGTGGAGCTGAAGCACATTCACATTACATTTCAAAAGCGACTTACACATATAGTGCTAAAATCATGTCTAAATTGACTGAGAGTACTCTTGGTTGAGAATATACTGAGAAATCCATGACTCAAGTTACAGAGGAAACCATAGAAACAAAGCTGATCTTTTGACTCAGACACAGGTCACATTAGTTTGTGCTTCTTTTTTTCTGCATGTACAAAAGAAAATACATACTGAAAAGAAAGGCTCTGGCATGTTTGGTTGCACAAACAATGCATCATATTGAGTATATACTTGTGATAATCTTATTTGAAGTGCATAATGTCTGGTTTTAACAACTTTTTCTTGTTTGGAATATATTTTACCTATCATGTAGCTGGAGTAATAGGAAGACTGGCCCGTCAGGGTCACGTGTATGAACCATCCTGAACTCAAGAGAGATCACGTGTAGCATAACCACTGTCCATTGGTCCAGAGAGATCACGTGTAGCATAACCACTGTCCATTGGTCCAGAGAGATCACGTGTAGCATAACCACTGTCCATTGGTCCAGAGAGATCACGTGTAACATGGTGTCCATGGTAACGTGTCCATTGCTGAATGTCCAGGTCCAACTGGTGCAGACAGTGATTGACGGCGTGAACTACCTGATCGAGTGCGAGAAGAAGCTGGAGAAGGGCCAGGACATCCGCGTCCCTCCTCCCCTCACCTACAAGTAAAGAGTGCTGACCGCCCGGTTTCCCAGCCGTCCCTCCTCCCACCTTCCAGTAGTGGTCAATCGACTTACCACAATTAATAGTGTAGTTATGGGAAGGTATCCCACCCTAAACCATTACAAAGCAACACCCCACACCACCCCTAGTCTTTCCCCACAGCATGCCTTGTGTCGGTTGTGTTCTCCGAGCTTCCCACGCACAGAGTACTGGAGAAGTGAATGTACTGTACTTAATGATTGTGTTACTGTGGCCTCATTCATCCATGTGGCAGACAGCCATACTTGATCAAATTTTACAATATGAAATACTCAGTAATAATAATAACCTTGGATGTGAATGCTTGCTCAGGTGAAATCAATAATCATATCCAACTATATTAATAATTATCAATATTTTTGCTGAAATATATGTAGCTAAATAAATAATGTGTACGATTTAGCCAAGAGTGTTAGTAGTATTTTGTGTGAGTATGTGCTTGTGTATTTTCAGTTTAAGCCTACTTACATTCATAATCCAGATGAACAAACAGCCATATGACTGAATTGGTGACAAGGTAGATTTAGAAAATATCTCACATTCCTGACTCACACAACAGAGAAAACCATAGAAACCACCCTGATCTTATGGGTCAGACATGGGTCACTTCTTTGTTCACTTTCGCCTCCTATTTCCGAACTTACCCAAGAATAGTGCAGATATAAAGCTACACAGATATAAAGATACACAGCACCACCTCATACACACAGAGACAGTGCAGGGGATATTTGCTTATGGAGTAAAGATGGCACTTCAGACATATAACTAGCCTGAACTGTGACATTGTCAAATTTATAAATATAGAAATGCAAGCTCTCAGGAGTTGGAACTATGCCCGCACACAGACTGGCTCCTCGTGCTGTGTGCCATATGGGCATGTGCTTTGGCAAGACAGGGAAACATGAGTAATTGCACCCGATTGCCATTCTCCATCGCTTAGTTGTTATCTTACGCAAACTGCAAGACAAAGTGCAATATTGGAACGGATACTGTATGTGGTCTGAGCTTAAGAGTGTCTGTTAGCTGGGCTGTGGAAAGCTCAGTGAGGCACCTGTTCAATGTTGCATTTATTTAGCTTTGGTCTCCTAATGTTTGATTCACGTTGCCTGTGTTAGTGGTTACTTGGTGTGCCTGCCAACGTTTGTTTAGAGACGTCACACTCCAGCCAAAGCCGGCCTAGCAGCCAGACTTCTCCCAACGCTGGGCTGCACCCTTACGGCTTCTAAATCTGGCAGCAAAGGAGCGCTGTTGCCATGGAAACCCAGGGCTGGAGGAGCTCCTTCTTATGGCTGTGATGCCAGAGCGATAAACACAATAACACTGGCGAGCGACGGGGAATGTTGACTGGCAGAGAGCGAGGCGCAAAAGGCACACGAGGTCACATGTCTGCTGACACTTTTGGAGGAAACCATGTTTGATTTGAAAAAGCATAGTAAAGCAGAGATGAAAAGTGAATGCAAAATCTAAATAAATACATTTTAAACTGAGTGGATGTATACTTTCATTAATATTTTCCTGCAAACATAATGTCGTAGATTGTCAATCAATAATAATAAGCACATTTCGTATCTATCTCATCACTTCTAGCAAATACATACTACTACTCAGTGTTACATTTATCCCCGATATTGTTTTTCTTTTTCCGAATTTCTGGAATATCATAGAATTTTGGAAAGTCTATTCCAGACATGGAAAGTGAGGGAATTTTTTATCATTTTGGGGGCAAAGTCATGGAATATCACGGAATTGTGTTGTAGCAGTTTAAAATTGCCCAAATACATCAATACAAATATATTTCCACTCAGAATTGGTGTATATCTGGGAATTGGCTTTACTGCTTGAGTTGTTGTGGTTAGTCCAATGTTGGTGTATATCTGGGAAGTGGCTTTACTGCTTGAGTAGTTGTGGTTAGTCCAATGTTGTTTATTCAATGCCCAGTTATTCATCTCCTGCTCTCAAAAAGTAAGAGATTCTTGAACATTATGTGACTATTCAGAAATCTTTGGTCAGTGTATTGTACCCTTCATTAGATAGATACTTTATTGATCCCCAAGGAAATTCATATATATAGTATATATACCGGTAGTATAGTATAATATTATATATATAGTAGGTCATGGAAATTCTGTTTTTGTTTTTTTGTCAGGAAAAAGTCATGGAAATGCACAAGTCAGATGTAAGATGTGCTTATAGCGGGAGAGAGCCAAGGCATGCTGTACTGCAGGTCTGAAGAAGCAGGACAGAGTCAAGGTATGCTGTAGGCCTACTGCAGGTCCGAAGGAGAGACCCAAGGCATGCTGTACTGCAGGTCCGAAGGAGAGACCCAAGGCATGCTGTACTGTAGGTCCGAAGGAGCAGGAGAGACCCAAGGCATGCTGTACTGGAGGTCCGAAGGAGAGACCCAAGGCATGCTGTACTGTAGGTCCGAAGGAGCAGGAGAGAGCCAAGGCATGCTGTACTGTAGGTCCGAAGGAGAGACCCAAGGCATGCTGTACTGGAGGTCCGAAGGAGAGACCCAAGGCATGCTGTACTGTAGGTCCGAAGGAGCAGGAGAGAGCCAAGGTATGCTGTACTGGAGGTCTGAAAGAGCAGGACTGGGACGGTCTGGGTTGAGTGCTCATGAGTAAGGGCACCTCCAGCTGAGCTTCTCCTTCTGCAACAGGCACAGTGCCTTATCTCTTCATTAGGGGGATTAGCATGGGTAACTGACAGTCATGGTGGCTAATGCTGAGCAAAGATCCATGACAAGTCTATGTAACCCAAATAAATGAGAAGGGTGTTTTAAAAGAATAGGTTCCACTCTGACCTACTATGGACTTGGATATGTTCACTGAAAGGCCCTATAGAGTCTGGTGACCTCAGTCAGAGAACTTCTGCTAATTACTACCATAGATCTGTGTACCATCTATGGAACAGGAAATATGCACAATAGATGATACACAACTATTGTAAAAAAAAGGGTATCGTACACAGAATCTATTATTTTGAGCCTCAATGTGTGAGAAGTAGCACCCCCTGCTGTTCACAGAACAAACATGTCATTACAACGACATTTTAGGCTCTGACCTCAGACATGCAGTGATGTCATCCATTCAGTTAGTATCAAAAATGACCAATTGATTAGAGCTCACAACTGTGACAGATGATATGAGATGAAATGTGCTTTATTCTCTTCGTTTAGGAGTCATGCAGATTGAGCAATGCTTGAGCTGTGAAAGAGACAGACAGGGAGAAGAAATGGGAGAAAGGGAGTTGATATGAGAGTGCAAGTGAGGCTTTGCATTTGGTTTCCACCTTTTAATAAACAGACTCAAAGAGCTAAATAAGTAATCATGATCTTTAACTATCAGTTCTTCAAGAAAAGATTCGAGGCACTCAGAAATCCTGGGGATTCTACGGTCCGTACCTGCCAAACCCTGCAGACGCTTTCTGTTGTCCAGGTTGAGCTGTAGCAGCTCCAGGAGCTCAAAGTATTTGAAGAGGGAATCCCTGGGCCAGAAGACCTGCTCATCCATCTCCTGGTTCTGCATCACCGTCACGTTCTCCTCCACGTAGGTCTCCCAGTCTGAAAGCTCAAGGAAGACTTGCTGTTTACATTTTCTCACATATTACATGTTTATCTTGAAATCCTATGTTTTTTTTGTTTGTTTTTTAAGTATTTCTGTTATTTGAGTTCATCACAGCCTGAACTCTGATACCAAATAGGGCAACAGAGCAGGCTACGCTACTACAGGTGAGGGCGGATATACAGCGCTGTGTAAAATGATTTGCCCCCCCCCCCACACACACACACACACACTCACACACTTCCTGATTTCTTCTGTTTTTGCATATTTAGCACATTTAAATGTTCCAGATAATCCAACTAATTTTAATATAAGACAACACAAATAAACACAGCTTTTAAATGATCTGTTAATTTATCAGTTATTCAAAACCTATATCATCCATGTGAAAAAGTAACCTATATCATCCATGTGAAAAAGTAGCAACAACAGCAATCGAATCTTTGCGTTAACTTGCAATGAGTCTTTTACATCGCTGCGGAGGGATTTTGGCCCATTGATTCTTCTTTACAGAATTGTTTTAATTCTGCAACAGAGGGTTTTCAAGCATGACCTTGCCTGCTTAAGGTCATGCCACAGCATCTCAATAGGATTCAAGTCAGGACTTTGACTAGGCCACTCCAAAACCTTAATTTTGTTTCTTTTCAGCTTTTGACTTGCTTGTGTGCTTCGGATGATTGTCCTGCTGCAAAACCCAACTGCACTTGTGCTTTAAAGCAACACCAAAGCACTCTTCCTCTCCAGCCCCCCTACAGGTCGCATGCGCGCTATTTGTTTATCCAGCACCTGCCGAGTACCCTCCCCCCAGAGCCTTGCTCCACCTATCGGCTATTGTAATGCTTGCCATAAAGCAAGTCAAATTTGTAGTTTCTTATGTCTCATTCAAACTACAGATCCGCTACCCGATCTGGCAAACTTGCATAGTGCGGTTATAGCCAATAGAGGGCCGCAAAGCGAATACAGAAGTGCCGTTCAACCTGTTACGAGCTGATGAACCACTGAAACGATTTGGAAATGGAAACATTATTTTAAGGTACAAAAGAATCTTTGGTGTTGCTTTAGTCACAAACTGATGGCTGGACATTTTCCTTCAGGATTCATGGTCCCATCGATTATGACAAGTTGCCCAGGTCCTGAAGCAGCAAAGCAGCCCCAGACCATCACACTACCATCTCCGTGTTTGACTGTTGGTATGATGTTCTTATTGTGGATTGCTGTGTTGGATTTATGCCAGATGTAATGAGACCAATGTCTTCCAAAAAGTTCCACTTTTGACTCATCAGTCAACAGAATATTATCTCAAAAGTCTTGGGGGGTCATCAAGATATTTTTTGGCAAATGTGAGACAAGCCTTGGTGGGTTTTTTGGTCAGCAGTGGTTTTCGCCTGGCAACTCTGCAACTCTTCCATGGAAGCCATTTTTGCCACTGCAAAAACTGCTTATCTAACAGAATCTAACCAAGTGTTATTAATCTTATTTTATTTTATCTTAAAAAACTAGTTGGTACAGTATAAAGAGACTTACGCTTTCTAATGAAATCATTTGACTTAATTTAAGAAAGGTTTGACTTATTTTAAGACATCTCATCCTGAAAACAAGCAAATTTGTCTGCCAGTGCGTTGAGTAAATTTGTCTTGATAAGACTCCTTAAAATAAGTCAAGGTCTTCTTAAATTAAGTCAAAATGATCTTACGGGAGAGCACTAGGTAAGTCTTTCCATACTAAAAACAATACCAAATAGATTCTTTGATCTTAATAGAAGATTATTAACACTTGGTTAGATTTCATTTTTTGCAGCACAGTATCCTTCTTATCTTCTCCCTGAAGGACATTTACACCTCCCACCTCACCCGCAAGGCGACCACAATTGTGAGTGATGCAAGTCACCCCGCTCACAATTTGTTTGATCCACTGCCCTCTGGGAAGAGGTACAGAAGCCTGCACTCCCGCACCACCAGACTCACCAACAGCTTCATACACCAGGCTGTTAGGATGCTGAACTCTCTCCCCCCTCTCCCCCCTCCACCCTCAGCTACATAACATCCTGGACTTTGGACCCACAATGGCTGCCTTGCACTACTCCACTTGTACACTTGCACACTTTGCAACTTGTTGTTGTTGTCCTGTTGTCCTGAACACTTCTGAACACACGCTGCTCTTACATAACTTGCACCACTATGCCACTTGCATACTTAAGTCAAACAGAACTACCTCAGCCATTTATTGGCCTGACTTTTGCACTATTATATTGACTGTCTACTGTATGCACAATTGCACAATTTCAACTCAAATTTTGCTGCTCTTATTTTCTTCATTGTATGTGCCTTTTTATTTTTACTTTTTATATTGTTTACTTGAATGTTATGAATGTTATGTCTGTGGACCTAATTGGTAAAATATGTCTTGTCTCCACCGTGGGATAGTAGGAAACGTAATTTCGATCTCTTTGTATGTCTTGACATGTGAAGAAATTGACAATAAAGCAGACTTTGACTTTGACTTATTGTAAAAGGTAGGTAGGGTTGGTATAGCTTTTTTTCATTCAAGAAATGAAATCATAATTTAAAAACTGAATTTTGTGTTTACTCTGTTTTTTTGGTATAATATTAAAATGAGTTTGATTATCACAAACATTTAAGTATGACAAAAATGCAAAAATAGAAGAAATCAGGAAGGGGGCAAATACTTTTTCACAGCACTGTACTGTTCTCATCATTGACTCTCAGAAAAATAACATGTCTGAGAAAAACGTAACCTTTTCCTAGAAATATAATCAGACCTATGCTTGCCATAGTTCAATGTTTTTTTTTTTTATCACACTACTGATATGGCATTTTATCACACTCACAATACTAATATGGCATTATCACACTATGGCGGCTAAAACATAAACAAGGGTGTCCCTTGTTGATACCACCACCTGATGTTATCAACACATTCTATCGCAAAGGTAATGGAATTGCCTTGTCTTCCCACACTAGATTTACTTATTTTATTTCAACATGCTAAGATATTATGAATATTATCTAATGACTGAGAGTAAGCTGTTTTGGCCAAGTGGATCTCACCCTTGTCCATTGTACTATACACATTCATATTTGGCCAAGTGGATCTCACCCTTGTCCTTTGTACTATACACATTCATATTTGAAATCTCTGTTGGGTCTATTGGGGTCTCCTCCAACTCCTGTGCTATTTGTGGTAATCTGGATACAAATAAAATGTCAGTTTTCCATAGTTTAAACTACCATATGAGAAATATATTTGTCTGTAGTCTTTTGTCAATAAGCTTGATTAAATGAGAAATTGTCTTACTGTGGAAGCATCAAATGACTTTTTCTCCTGCAGCAGAACAGAATAAACAAAAGTAGCAATGTTAGCATTAGCTGAAATACACCCAGTGCAAAGGTGACTAGTAGTATGTCTGTGTCTTAACCTGTTAATGAACTCTGCTTTGAAGTGGTCAGCCTTTTGTTGATTCTCAATTTGCTGGACTTCTCGTGACAAGTCTTGTCTTATTGACTGGAAATTATTCACTAAATGACAAGTTATGAAAAGAGGTCAAATCAGTTTATACCCACTTCTTGTAGAATGCTGTGGCACATTAATCCATCAAAATACTATTACTAACCTAGAATCCCAACAAAAATGTTGCGAAATATAACAGCCCCAATAATGAGCCACAGAATGATGTAAACTCCACAGATGTTTGGGTCCATCTCCGGAACCTTCCTCGTGTCGGCCAGAATTGCATACCAGTGATCCAGGGTAAAGAGGATGAAAAGTGTGATGAAAGAATTCATAATGTCCCTGTGGGGGGGGTAGCACAATACCAAAGTCAAGAATGGTAACATTTTCAACATGTACAAGAGAGTAAGTGTGATTTCCACCCAGTTGTCACCCACTTGAAACTGTCATGGTATGTTAGACCCGAGACATCAGAACGCGTGTAAGCCTGGAACAGGATGACTCCAACCACAGCAAAAATGTAAGCAAATACCAGCAGAAGTAGAAAGATGAAAGACATAGCCTGAAAATAAACACACATAACATCAATTGATTTGCTACAATAAATCTGCTGGATTTGGAATTAATCTCCAATTAAAGCTATGTGTACATAACACTCTCCTACCTTAAACGCTTTGGAGACTGTTAACACAATAAGCCGAATCTGACGAAATTTGGACACCATCTTTAGAGCTCTTAGGATGCGGAGCTTCCGCAGATACTCCACCACCTGGATGTGACTTGTGTTTGCTCCTCCGACGGCTCGGATGATTTGTGGGACGACAGACTGCAACAGCCCAAATGCAGAGCAATCCTCAGGCTATGTGCTGTGAAGGTGCAGCGTTAAGTAAGTATAAGTATAACCCTGCTGAAAAAAACAGCCTGACCAGCTAAAGGTGGTTTGCTGGTTGACCATTAACCAGCTTGTTTGACCACCCTATGATGGTTGACCTGCTAGACCAGCAAAACTCTTGCGAAAACATACCTTCAGCTGGTTTTCCCAGCTTATGATGGTAATTCAGCTGGTTTTGCTTGTCGTACCACCTCAAGCTGGTCATTTTAGCTGGTGTTGCTGGTCTATAGTGCTGGTTTAACTGGCCATGCCAGCTTATGTTTGTCATTCTAGCAAACCAGCATGGCCAGCTTGACAGGCTGGTCACCAGCATGACCAACTTGCACCAGCTGTATCCCACAAGACAAGCTGGTCACATCAGCATGACCAGCTTCCTCAGATGGTCACGCCAGCATATCCAGCTGGTGGCCCAACCAGCTACACCAGCAAAGACCAGCAAGAGCTGGAAGAAAACCACCAAAGACCAGCTAAAAACAGCTACCAGCATAAGCTGGTTTCTAGCTGTTTTTTTCAGCAGGGAAGTCTTATATACTCTTTTGATCCTGTGAGGGAAATTTGGTCTCTGCATTTATCCCAATCCGTGAATTAGTGAAACACACTCAGCACACAGTGAGGTGAAGCACACACTAATCCCGGAGCAGTGAGCTGCCTGCAACAACAACGGCGCTCGGGGAGCAGTGAGGGGTTAGGTGCCTTGCTCAAGGGCACTTCAGCCGTGCCTACTGGTCGGGGTTTGAACCGGCAACCCTCTGGTTACAAGTCCGAAGCGCTAACCATAGGCCACAGCTGCCCCAAGAATGAATAATTAGTTAATTGCAGTTCTGTCTTACAAGGTCTTACCAAGAATGTGACTACAAAATCAAAGATGTTCCAAGTACTCTTCCAAAAGTGCCTGAAATTGTCCAACCATTTCAGCAGCATCTCCAGGAAGAAAATAGCTAAAATACTCCAGTCCATCATATCCAAGATTAACCTCAGAAGCTCCAGCTTTGGGTCCATGTTGTCAAATATCTCTGGATAAATGCATTGCATATCATTATGACAGACAAGAGGACACAGACTATAAGGCCATTTAAAACTTGGCAAAACACTTTTTGTCCCTCACCTGCTTGAATTTCTAATACAATAGTGTTGAAAATAATGAGTGCAACAATAATATTTGAAAACAGATGACCTGGAAAACAGTTAAGGTTGAAAGATCTAACTATTTAAAAATTAAATAGTTAGGCTATATCCACATCTGTGTGTTCTTTAAATGTAGGTATATCACAGAGTTAGATGATGTAAAGCAGAAAGCAGATCTTTTGCAGATGCCCCTTGTGAGGTTATCTTAACATCTGATAGTTTCCACAATACATTTATGAGATCTAACATCTAACCAACATAAAGGCCCATACATTAAATAGTGATATGATGGATCTATATTAACATCACATTATCAATCAAACAATCTAACATTAACATCTATTTTGTGAGGATACTTTCGATGACCCAGTGAGAGAACATGTTGAGAGGTGGGAAACGTCTGTGGCAATTCCTAAGGCGACTTCGCCTGCGGTCCTCCATAGAGATGATGTGGTCCCCCTGAGATATCTCAAAGCGCACTAACTGGTGGGAGTCTTTTCCCCGCAAGGTCTGAGAGTCTGTCACCCATCAAAACAAATCAGACCACATGTGAGAAGAAGCATACTTTACTCCTACTCTTAGCGAGAAATATAGGGGCGGCGAAAATTTGCATTTGTGCTGCTTCTGAGACTAATTTTACATTTTTTAATCAGTGTTTTAGACAAACTGAGAATAGGCCTACACAACTTGGGTAGACTGAGTACAGTTGAGACATGTGTACAGTTGAGACACCTTAAATATCTTGCTTGCGCAGCAAGCCCAAGTTGTGATTTTTGCTATGCACATGCATATTAGTGCCCTCTTTGATCATGGAAAATTTGAACGACACAAGTATCTCCCATTTAAGGATATCGGCAAGTGTTTTTTTCCCAAAGTAAGAATTTCACTTCACCATGCACCTTCGACAATGAATAGCTCATTACACTTATGTTACTGTTAAACGTAACTGGTATCATTACAAACATTATTCTGTGTCCTAAACACTGGCATATTTTATGGCATTGTGCCATGTAAGGTCGTTGCAAAATCTAGAGAAATGTGTGAGGTGGTCAGTGGGGGACAATTGAGACACACATTGGATTGTGTTAGGCTACTTGAACATTCCATTTGTAGGCTACTGTTCGCTATCTGTTCCTGTGTCACATTTTGTTCATGATGTATTCCTTTTAACCAACGCTAATTTAAATGAAATAAATGAATTTGAACTACAAACACTTTGCAATTGCTATGTTTTTATTTATTCAACTTTCCAACTAACGGTTAGTTAACTATACATCATTAAAGATTGGTGTCTCAACTGTACCAGGTAGGTGTCTCAACTGTACTCTATAGGGTACAGTTGAGACACAGTCAAGACAAAAAATGCACCTTATGTTTATGAGCTAATTGTGGAAAATATAAACTACTTATGGGTATTATTGATTTATAATATTTTAGTCTACAAGCTAAGGAAATGGCATGTGGAATATTGTGTGGAAAATCACTTCTTTTCAGTATCTATTTTTTGTTTGATTTTGTGTGGGCAAAACGTGTCTCAACTGTACTCAGTCTACCCTACACAAAACTGAGAATGGGCTACCCAACTTTACACAAAACTGAGAATACACTTGGGTTTTCACACAGATTGTGGTAAACACAAATTCTGTCTTAGAAGGCTAACCGAACACAAGCTTACCAAATACATCCCTGATAGAATACTTCGGAGAACCCCGCTGACCCTCCTGAAGTTGGTCAATCAAATAGAAGGACTGGATGAGTTTGGATCGCACTATTTCCGCTCTGCGGACGCATCTCTCCTGCTAAATGGTGTGGTGAAAAAAGTGACATGGCTTAAACAACGCATTTGTCAGAGTTAAAACCATTTCATTATCCTACTTCATTAGCCATAACACACCCGTAGGTGTTAATCTGTGAACTGGGCCTACCTCTGTCCCCATGTCTGCAGGACACCACTGTCACCACTGAAGACAGATTTTTATTCACTGGTCTCTTCACTGAAGAGAGAGACGTTTTTCTTTGGAATGGAACACTGTCTTGGAATGGCATTGTTGCTTGTACAGCTACGTTCTGGTTGTGACGTGGGGTTAGTAATCTTAGTAAACTTTGGCAGGGGTATCGGGCAGGCTGGTAGCATCTTAGCATCATAGACTGTAGCCTATATATGGTTATGGTTATGGGATTTGGCTATATACAGTCTATGGGTAGCATTAAAAAGAGAGACAGAGAGAGAAAGGGGAAAAAATATTTAGGCTACTAATTAACCAGTGTTATCAAAAGCATGCCATCATCGGTGAAATTAAGTGATTTCCCCACATAATCAAAAATAAATGTATACTGAAAACACATTTTTGAACATTAATTATTATAGGTCTATGTCGCCCATTCATTATCTTGATGCGAATTAGCAAATGATGTTTGCTTCCTCAAGGAAATGTATTGCATGCTCTGATTGGCTGATTTAATGACGGTGACGCTGCTGAAAATCCAATGGTGAGATGCCACACTTTAGTTACTTTGAGGAGCTCCGGTTTGCACATCCGTGCCGCTAGTTTCTGTTTCTTTACTGTCTGCATAGCTGGGCCTGGGTAACGTTACTGCGGTCCGACGTCTGTTTCTCATAGAGGTGAATCCCAGTTGTAGGCACTGGAGACACTTGGATATCGAACAATGCTCAAGTTAATATTTGCCGCTTTCCTCGCCGTTGCTGCTCAGGCAAGTGATGTGCTGGAGTTCACTGATGACGACTTTGACAGCAGAATTGGAGACCATGATATGATCCTCGTGGAATTCTTTGCACCATGGTGAGTTTGTCAATTATCATTTGTACTAACCTTACGATAAGCTACTTGATGTTGTGCATCATTTGATATGCTACGTTACTCATACAGCGTTAGTCATAAGGGTTCCAATTATACTTATATATGAAGGAAATGGGCGCAGAGCAGGCAAAAGTCTTGGTAATTTAACGTTAGCTTGCTGAAACGGTTGGTGTGCTAGTCAACGTTTCCGCATGCATTTGTAACGTTAACTTGTTAGGTAACTTAGCTGGTTAAATGTTAATGCTACCGCAGTCGATTTAATATTTTTGTCGTATTAGTTAGTTAGTCGCCTCGTCGAAAAGTTGAAGGTAACTATTAGCTAGCGAGTGCTAATATTGCGCAGAGCATTCATTCGGACTCCTAGCTAATGTAGTGCTACACTGGAGGCAGTGGCATCTTTGGTGAGGTAACGTAATATGAAAGACCTTGGTTTGCCTACAGCCTAACGTTAATTATGTTGTGGTTACATTACAGTTGCATTTTTCTAGTTCAGTGTGCGTAATTTTTCTTTTCTCTGCGAGTTTTGTCATTGCTAGCATTAATTTACTTTACCCATAAGGAGGACTTAGCAAGCCATCACCAACGTCAGTTTGCACTGTTTCATTGCTAACTTACATCTTGCCAACTAACAGCTACCGGTTGTGGTGGAACTCTCTTTATGGAGGTCTTAAAATATAAGTCAGTTTTTGGGTTCTTCTGGTGATTGGTCTTTCGAGAAAATGTTGGACTGCTTGGAGAAATATAATTCATTGAAATGGCTAACTTTGTAGTAGTTAGCTATAGCCACGGTTTGAAGAAATCAGTTTGCTAAGGAAGTAGCAAAGTTGTGGGCACGGCCGCCAATCGCTGTAATGCTCTGATTCGTCAGTGGAGTTTCGGTGTCCGACTCTGATTGGCTTACGTTAGCTATTACGTTGCTCTACTTAAACTAGCTCTCACTGACCTGAACAAGCCTTCTCAATGTTGTGAAACCTTCGCTTAAGTTTTAACTTTTCACGTGGCCTCACTGGTCAACAAACCTTTACATTCATGTAGGCCTAACATATTCTGAACCTCATCTTTTATCATTTTATAGGTGTGGACACTGTAAACGTCTTGCTCCTGAGTATGAAGCTGCTGCTACCCGTTTGAAAGGAATTGTCGCACTGGCAAAGGTACCTTTCATATTTTTCCTTATTTATGAGTTTTCCTTAATTATGAAACTGTAATGTCACTAACACACTCGGGACACTGCCTAAAAAGACTTCTTTCTTCTGTATAGGTTGACTGCACAGCCAACTCCAATGTGTGTAGTAAGTATGGCGTGAGTGGCTACCCAACCCTCAAGATCTTCAGAGATGGAGAGGAAGCAGGGGGCTATGATGGACCTCGCACTGCAGGTATGTTAAGGGTGATGGATTGGAGTCTCCTTCTTGACTTTCCTGTGCTCAACTGTATGATCTGCATCTGATGTGATCTTTCTGCTCTTTGTCTCAGATGGGATTGTCAGTCACTTAAAGAAGCAGGCAGGCCCAGCGTCCGTGGAGGTCAAGACCCAGGCCGAATTTGACAAGTTTACAGCAGATCGTGATTCAAGTGTTGTGGGTAAGATGTGGCCAACTTTCTGGAGGGAAATGAAATATGATACGTCTTACCACTCCCAGTCATGGTGATTGTGTATGAACGAAGATGTATTAAGATATCCATCTTGTGCTTAGGTTTCTTTGCTGATGGTGGCAGTTCAGCCCAGGCAGAGTTCCTCAAGTCTGCTAGTGCCCTCAGAGAGTCCTACCGCTTTGCCCACACCAACAACGAAGACCTGCTGAAGAAATACGACGTTGAAGCAGAGTAAATAGCGTTTCAGTGGAGGAGTCATTCCCAAAGCTTTCACTTTCTCTTCTCAGAAGTGTTCTCTTTCTCTTCTTGGAATATGATTTTAGCATGAGACTGATTTGTTATGATGTTTTTGCAGGGGTGTCATTCTTTTCCGGCCACCACATCTGACCAATAAGTTTGAGGACAGCAGTGTTAAGTTCAGTGAGGAGAAATTCACCAATGCCAAGATCAAGCGATTCATTCAGGACAGCATGTAAGTTAAAACATTACTCATTCTTGTGAAGACCGTATTTTGCGTATTTTGCTTTTGGACCGGTGTACATTTTTCATGACTACCATGAGTGTTGCCTGGTTGCTAATGTATGTCGGTTCATAACTAGGGGCAGCCGTGGCCTACTGGTTAGCGCTTCGGACTTGTAACCAGAGGGTTGCCGGTTCGAACCCTGACCAGTAGGCACGGCCTTGAGCAAGTGGTGGGCGATATGGACAAAAAATAATATCTCGATATTTTTTGTGATTTTGACGATGACGATAATTAGTCGATATCCTTTAAAAAAAATTGTAAAAGTCTGAGTTACTTTACAGCTCATTATTTATGAATAGCATCAATACAATAATAACCAATAACCTAACCTGTGACTTTTTAACCAAATCAACCAATGCATTGTCACTCTGACACATTTCCAATTTTGCCCCCACTTGTGTGTGTGTGGCAATGACATGGTCTAGCCAGCTAGCTACATTAGAGAAGATGACTAGGCCTAACAGTTTCCCAAGAGAAAGTCTGAAGCTGAAGTTCCTTTCAAAAACCTTTACTTAGGATTCACTGTAAAACTAAGCAGACCAACAGAGTACATCTCGGTTATTTCCTTCGATGTTTTGTTTAAGAGAAAGCATTCCAAGTTACAGAATAGAAACTAATGCGTTAGCTTATGGCTAATGTATATGAGAAATCCCATAGAGATGCTAACGGTTAGCATAATCGATACACGTAGATATTTAGAGCGAACTTCAGTCAATTTACAAAAGGGTTACATGAGGAGTTCTTTGTTTACAACTGACTTAAAATACTCAAAGGCAAGTGTTTTCTCTCCATATAATACCATGTAGGAAAAAATGTGACTGTCTCATCAATGCTACGTGAACAGAAGTAGCTGCATAAAATCCCAAGTAGGCTACGTCTTGATCTCGCTACACAAAATAAACATTAGGCCTGCGTGTGACAAGGTGGACCCACTAGCGATCATGTGACACTTGCTCTGCTGCAACGGGGCTTCTCTTGCATACACCTCCTGGATTTAGTGAATGAAGGGGGTTTCAATGTGTGATTTTGAGTGTTTTTTCCCCATAAGTAGGGTTGGGAATCGTTTGGGTTTTATCCGATACCGGTGCTAAATCGATACTTTTAAAACGGTGCCTGAACCGGTACTTTGTTTTTAAAATGTTTTAAATTAAAATGGTCTAAAGCATGAATTGCTTTTTTTATTATTGATAAGACAAATTTGAACATGAAATTGAACTGCTATATTCAATTTACTATCAATATCTCATTGCTCCTACGAATAATACATTTAAATGTTAAAACAGCTTGCCATGCATGCACACACAATGGTAGGCGAAAGCTCTGCTTTCAAGTTTACCCAGTGTGGGCGTTTTGCCATAAGGTATGTTAAAACCGCTTGCCATAAAACTGCCAGGTCATGGACAACGGCATTTGCAAGCAAGCTAATCTAACAGGGACTCTACTTTCCAGTTAATTCAGTGTGTTCCCAAATGCTTCAAGAAGTTTCATGTCTTCCCCCATAACACGCAATAGTTTTGAACATGTTGGGCTACATGTCGGTGTTGAAGTGTTTAGAATCCCAACGCTAGCCTAGTAGGCATTTTAACAGCAACTATGGATATGCGCTAACACCAGTCAGCTGAGTTTAATTAGCGATAACGTACGGAGATGGTTTCGTAGCCTCTTTGACAGCTCAGTGACATCAGGTATGTAACCTACATATTTATGTTTTTGCCAGCTAACTTTTAACATGATCTTCATATTCATTGCTATATGGGCCTCATGCACATGAAGGATTAATATGCCATTATGTTGTTTAGAACACACTTTGAAACTAGAAATGCAATTCCGAGGAATTACACGAGGGGATGCAGTCTGCTGGTTAGGGTGTTGGTGGGGCTGTTGAGCTTGCTGCTAGCTGGTTGGTAGGGTAATTGTGATACCTGCAAAGGTGCTTTTGGAGTAACCAAATTTGAATCTTGTGTGACATGGTGTTTTTGACCTTGACATTTGACCTTCAACCTCCAACTTCATCTCACTTCATCTTTGAGTCCATAAAAACACTCGTACCAAATTTGAAGCATGTACGTCAAGCCGTTCTGGAGATATAATGCTATATATAATGCTGAATGCATGAGATATGGCTGGGACCCATAAGTAATTTAAATACTCGATAATATTAAATTAAATTTGCACATCGTTAAAACAACAATCACGATATTATCGCAGACGATATATATCGCCCACCCCTAGCACCTAACCCATCACTGCTCCCCGAGCGCCGCTGTTGTTGCAGGCAGCTCACTGCTCCTGGATTAGTGTGTGCTTCACCTCACTGTGTGTTCACTGTGTGCTGAGTGTGTTTCACTAATTCACGGATTGGGATAAATGCAGAGACCAAATTTCCCTCACGGGATCAAAAGAGTATACTTATCCTTAACTAATAATTTGCCCTTCTATTCTTATCACTCTCTACACTTAATTTCCATTTATATTATTCTTACTCTTGGACTTAATTTCCATTGATATTCGTATTACTCTTTAGCCCGGTTAAAACCAGACCCTTCTCAGTCGTAACTGAGAGTGGGTCTGGGGAAGGTTCGTTCACAGCCCATTTCCAAAGGGCGTTCCCAAACGGACGCCGATCAAAATGCCTCGGACGCAATAGGAGAGGCCAAAAACCAATCAGAGCAACGAAAGAGACAGAGTGACGGAAACACACAATTTGCAATACTGTCTGGTTGTAGGGAGAAGTAGGAAGAATTAACCACTTTTTAATTAAACATAGGCTAATTTACAAAGACATCGTGCCACACTGAAAGCTAATATTTTGTCACTATTACATCTGCCCTCTGTCAAACACAATTGCATTTTCAGCTCTGAACAAAACCGTTCACGTTCAAACGAGCATTTTGTTTCATTCGTCCTTTCTGGCTGACTGGGACATATAAAGCAGGAATGGGGGACGAGAGACCGAAACGTTCAAAGCAATTATGCCGGAATCAAGGCATACACTGAAGTGTAGCATTCGAGTTATGCTCGCATAGCACACCAATTCAAAAGTAGCCTATGTGTTTTCTGTCGTCTACGTGTCCAGCTACTATAGTCCTATAAATGAACAGAATATCAAACCGTTTTTAGTAGCCTACCACTGTTGCAGATATCACATAGGTATTCCTGAAATACATGTTTGTACAATGTTGCATATTCCTAGATAGATAGATAGATAGATAGATAGATAGATAGATAGATAGATGGATGGATGGATGGATGGATGGATGGATGGATGGATAGATAGATAGATGGATACTTTATTGATCCCCAGGGGAAATTCATGGTCTCAGCAGCATACAGACATACACACACATTCTTTAACAGCAGAAAGAGTAATGAAAGTATATAATATAAAAACACAACTAAGCAATAAGGACAGTAGAAGATAAAGAATATGCTAAATATACTAAAATACAAATTATACTAACTAACACTTAATCTAAATCAATTCTAAAAACAGTATCCACATAGTGGAGATTAATCAATCAGAGGCGCTTGCAATGACTGAGGCAGGGACTGAGCCTGTGATTCTCTGTGCATGGTAAGGTAAGGTGCTCTGTGTGAATGCGTGTCATGGTAATGGTGCAGTGGTGATAGTGGTCATGGTGATGGTGCAAATGAGTAAGTCCAACAGTGCAACAAACATAAGGAAGCAGTTAAGAAACTTCTAACTCCCTGTCTTAAACCAACGTGATCAGCGTTAAACAAGCCGCAGCAGCCATGGTTGATGTGTTTTTGTTTTGTTTTTTTCCCCCAAAAAAACCTGGCTTCTTCAACAGGGTGCGCTATCGTCATCGTGTAAAGCCCGCCTCAAGGGTTCTGATTGGTGCCTCGATCTAGGAAAATAATTGGAAATGGGCTAGAATGGGTTCTTGGCCAGACGAACTTTCAGAGCGAATCTCGAATTTGCCGGAAGTACGTCTGGGTTTTTCCAGGCTAATTACTCTTTGCACTTAATTTCCATTTCTATTCTTACTCTTATATTTTTATTTCTATTCTTATTACTCTATTTATTCTATTACTTATTTCTATTCTTATTACTCTATTTATTCTATTACTCATTTCTATTCTTATTACTCTATTTATTCTATTACTCATTTCTATTCTTATCACTCTCTGCCTGTAGTTTTGGAATGTGCCCCCACATGACTGATGACAACAAGGACTTGCTCCGGGGGAAGGACCTGCTGGTGGCGTACTACGACGTCGACTACGAGAAGAACCCCAAGGGCTCCAACTACTGGAGGAACAGGTAACTCTCACCTTCCTCCCTCCCTCCTAACCTTTTCAGGTAACTCTCACCTTCCTCCCTCCTAACCTTTTCAGGTAACTCACCCTGCTTCCCTCCTAACCTACTGGAGGAACAGGTAACTCTCACCTTCCTCCCTCCCTCCTAACCTACTGGAGGAACAGGTAACTCTCACCTCCCTCCCTCCCTCCTAACCTACTGGAGGAACAGGTAACTCTCACCTTCCTCCCTCCTAACCTGGAGGAACAGGTAACTCTCACCTTCCTCCCTCCTAACCTGGAGGAACAGGTAACTCTCACCTTCCTCCCTCCCTCCTAACCTACTGGAGGAACAGGTAACTCTCACCTTCCTCCCTCCTAACCTGGAGGAACAGGTAACTCTCACCTTCCTCCCTCCTAACCTGGAGGAACAGGTAACTCTCACCTTCCTCCCTCCTAACCTGGAGGAACAGGTAACTCTCCCTGCTTCCCTCCTAACCTACTGGAGGAACAGGTAACTCTCACCTTCCTCCCTCCCTCCTAACCTTTTCAGGTAACTCTCCCTGCTTCCCTCCTAACCTACTGGAGGAACAGGTAACTCTCCCTGCTTCCCTCCTAACCTGGAAGAAAAGGTAACTCGCCCTGCTTCCCTCCTAACCTGGAGGAACAGGTAACTCACCCTTCTCCCTCCTAACCTGGAAGAAAAGGTAACTCACCCTTCTCCCTCCTAACCTGGAGGAACAGGTAACTCACCCTTCTCCCTCCTAACCTGGAAGAAAAGGTAACTCACCCTTCTCCCTCCTAACCTGGAGGAACAGGTAACTCACCCTTCTCCCTCCTAACCTGGAAGAAAAGGTAACTCACCCTTCTCCCTCCTAACCTGGAGGAACAGGTAACTCACCCTTCTCCCTCCTAACCTTTTCTCAACAATATTTCTGGGCCTGTTTCTGCCTTCCTTACCGGTAGCTGCCTGCACCAGCTGGGTCTATCAGTGTCAGGGTCATCCTCATCCAGTGTGTCCTCAATCTGCTTCCATACTTATTGGGTTTGGACATTTATTGGATTTTGAAACACTGGAAAGACACAATAATACCAATTAAATACGGAAATATACATGCATGTATGCGCGCATACATGTATATGGGAATGTGGGAAAAATAGGGGGGCGGGGGGGTGTAAGCCTAAGGGTTATCTCCAAGGGTCATTTCTGTACTGAAGAAAGTTTTCCCATTTGAAGTAGTACCACTCTATCCTGAAGAGAAGTATACTGGTTCATATGTCGCATATGTCTATCTATAGACTGGTAGCCAGGACCCCCAGCATGTATAAACGAATACAAAGGGGATGGCTTACATACTAAATTTTCTTTTTTTCACTGCCTCCATGCCTTTGTATGTCAATATTTTGTTTTGCAGAGTGATGAAGGTCGCCAAAGGATTCCTGGATCAGGGCAAGAAGTTGAACTTTGCTGTGGCCAACAAAAACAGTTTCAGCCACGACCTCTCAGAGATGGGTCTGGATGCCAGCGCTGGAGAAATCCCTGTTGTGGGCATCCGCACAGCCAAAGGCGACAAATATGTGATGCAGGAGGAGTTCTCGTAAGTGACATTTTTAGATTGTGTGTATGTGTGTCCCAGTCAGTACATACTATCTGTCAGTACTAACTAACAATACATACTATTAAATGCCCTGTGTATTTTGTGCTATTACATAACGAGAGAGAGAGAGAGATTTTTTTGTTTCTCTTCGAACCTGTGGGCACTTGGACCCAGGGTACGGACACTGTGGCCTTTTGCGCCCCCCACAGAAGTGTCTGACGTTCCCTTCTCTTGTGCAGCCGTGATGGCAAAGCTTTGGAGCGGTTCCTGCAGGACTACTTTGATGGCAATCTTAAGCGCTACCTGAAGTCTGAACCTATTCCCGAAAACAATGATGGACCAGTCAAGGTACGGCTGATAAAGATTTGAGAAATCCCATCCCATCAATCCCATCAAGAAATCTTTAGCAAACAAACTGCTTGAGATGTCAAGCCATATGGCACGTGATTTGTCACACAGCAGTTTTGTATTCCTCAATGAGACTTGAATGTAAACAGTGTAGTGACAACCCTTTTGGGGGACATGGCGAACGTGTGTGTGTGTGTGTGTGTGTGTGTGTGTGTGTGTGTGTGCGCGCGTGTGTGTGTGTGGTAATATTTTGCCTGCCTCACCCTACAGGTGCTCGTGGCTGAGAACTTTGACTCCATTGTGAATGACGACAGCAAGGATGTCCTGATTGAGTTCTATGCACCATGGTGTGGCCACTGCAAGAGCCTCGAGCCCAAGTACAATGAACTGGGAGAGAAGGTAGGTGTGATAAAACCAAAGTTGCACATCAGAAGCATCATGAAATGACAAGATTGTCACATTTCAATGACTGGTTGAAAATATTACAAACTTTGTAATTGTAAATGAATTCATGTTGCAATTGGCAAAAGATGACATAACATTTAAAGTTAAGGTGCCGCACAGACGTTAACAACTTAACTCATGGCTGCGGAGCATTGACGCAGATCTGTAGAGGCATACTGATGAAGAGCTTTGTAAACTACTACTAAAGCTACTACTACTTGCCAATTCCCTTGGGATGAGCCTTTATAGTATTGTGGACTCTACGGTTGGTTTGAGAAAGGCCCTTTGAGAATTAAACTGCACTCCAAGTATTTTAATTTCATGGTGTTGGAAGATCTTTTTGTCGGCAAGGCCAGTACCAGGTGAACTGGGTTACAATTGTGCACATTAGCCAAGCTGTCTTGTCTCGGTGATATCACTATCTGTAAGAAGAACCTAGTGTACTTACTACACTACAGATGAGAAATAAAACCATTCCATGATGTTTGTTTCTTGATGGGGTGTGTTGCCATACAGCTGTTTTATACTGCCTACTTCACATTTGTGTGATGGCGGTGTGTGGTTGTGTTTCTGCAACAGCACACGAAATCTATCTACCTTGCTTGAACCACGTGCCTCAAGTGTGAAAGACAGGCTCCACACCGGAACATCTTGATTTTCATTAAAAGCGAAAGGTGTGCCTAAGACGCATGAGTCTCACACAGGCAATGTGTTCCAACCTGTTAATGTGGGCACCAAAATGAAAATCAACAGATCACATGTCACGCACACGCAATGCAGTGTGTCGCAGGGCTTAGCATTGGTGCTGAAAGGGAAATCAACAGGTCATGCATCTAGTGTAAAGTGGCCAACAGCAGTAGAATTTCAAACCTTCTTGTTTGGTGTGACCAGTTCAATTACTGAAATGAAACCGAGATGCTAAAGTGGTGATTGATGTTACGGCAACACTTCGTTCCGACAGCTACTCTGTCTAAAAAAGTACCGAGTAGCTCTGTCTGGTTCATGTGCTGACCATGTGATGTGTTTTGGATGTATAGGGCTGTCAGGATTTGGTTTACTTTTCTGTATGTTCTTATTATTGAGCATGTAAGTTATGTTTTTTCCCCCTTTGTCTTTTAGCTTGCCAATGATCCCAACATCGTCATTGCAAAGATGGATGCAACAGCAAATGATGTGCCTTCGCAATATGAAGTTCGGGGGTAAGAAAAAAAGAAATTCTCAATACTAGTCTTGGACGTGCTATTCAAACAAGACTCTGAACTGACCTCATGTCTTGCCTTTCAGATTCCCCACACTCTTTTTCTCCCCAGCTGGGCAGAAAGACAGTCCAAAGAAATATGAGGTTCGTTTTCAGTTCACCACTCTAAATATTGGTTTTGTGTTTTATAAATACACATGTATGTTCGAAATGTTTCTTGATAAACGTGTTGGTGCTTTCACAGGGAGGTCGTGAGGTCAGTGATTTCATCTCCTACCTGAAGAGGGAGGCCACAAATCCTCTGGTGGTGCAGGAAGACGACAAGAAGCCCAAAAAGAAGAAGAAGGTTGAGCTCTAAACATCTCGTCAGCCCACCTGCACTCAAGGGAGGACTAAATTATATTCCATTCTTCTAGAGAACTACAGAATGCTCTGACCCAAGTCATGATGGCAGCCCCCCCTCTGCCCTGCTGGGAATGCTGTGGACTGGGATGATGGCCAGGCTGTGTGTGATTTAAAAAAAAAAAATGTCTTCAAAAGGTGGACTGCCTTTGAAATCGAGATTATTTTTCCCTTGCTCTGAACCATGGAGAAATGCACTTTGGTGATGAGACCAGTTTCCAGTCGCGCATTGTTTTGTTTTCTGAAAAAAAGGGGGGTGTTCCTGTTCCTTGTTCCTGTTTTTATTTTTTGTTTTGTTTTATTTTGTATCTTGTCTCATTTTGTACATTTGGAAGGATTGTGAAATAAAAGGCCCACTAAACCAGTTGCTGTATCACCATGTTCTCTGAAAAGAAATTGGTTACAACAAGGTCATGTTTTCTGTTTTCTTTCAGTATTGTAAAGGAATGCAAGAATGTCAAGGGCCTCAGACAGCAGGGATACTGGACCGCATCTCTTAGTACAAGCTTTGATATCAAGCAATAGTAATTTTCCTCTCGGTGGATGTATGTTTTGTAGCTGGTTATGGGTGGCCAAAATGTCATGGGGCACAGAAATGTGTAGATCATGTCTGCTACCTCAAGATAACTGCAACTATAATACTTTATCTCAAAGCTCAAGCTTTAATCATTTTGCAGCTTGTAGTTTTTCTGTCTCCATGGATGGATGTTTTCTACATGGCCAAGGTGGATATGATCATGAATGCTGTTGCCATGATACAAGATTCAGGGACATGCAAAAAATCTGTTAATTTCCATGCCTTGTCAACCTTACGTAGGCCATTGAACTGTTTTCTGTTGTCATTCCTACCCAGAGTAAGATGGGAGTAGTCATAAGAGAATTCATTTGTTAGTCTTATAAGAGAACTCATTAAACCTATGGAACACACATGGCAATAAAACCAAGAAAATCCGGAGTCCGTTGTTAGCCTACCTGTACAGTATGCAGATCACACTAGCGAGATGCAAAGCACAGTGTGCCTGCTTAAGCCAAATGGATTGTAATTTGCAAGCATGTTAGGACTTCACACTGCACAGTCTAGTCAGGAGTCGTGCAGAGAGAAGTATACTCTTGATCCCGTGAGGGAAATTTGGTCTCTGCTTATAGATAGATACCTTATTGATCCCCAAGGGTAAATTCAAGCCCATTCCAATTCAAAAGGGAAATTTTATCCCAATCCGTGAATTCTGCACAAGGCCTAGATTTGCCAGTCTGGTAAGTCCAAATGCAGTGGATAAAGACTTGAGTTGAGGTCATATTAGCAAAGTGAAGCTGCAGGGTTAATTGTACAAGCCAAAAGCAAGAACAGATTATCTCAGCAATGATTTATTGTTACTCAAAGCCGTTTCCTTTATTTAACAGCGCTTAACAAGGCATCCCTGAATATCTGCATCAAATATTTCCCGCAAACATAATTGACCTCTGACACTGGAGAACGCCTGACAGCACCCTTTGACATTGACCACAACAAGCAATGGGTTTGCAGTATAGAGACCAGAGTCCCCCCTGGAAGAAAATGTTGTATATTGTAGCATTTAAATGAATCAATCTAGTGCACTTTGAAACCCCACCCGTTCGGGCACTTGGTCAGCTAAGAAGTAGCCTGCATACTTTCATGCTAACAACAAATATTAATTTAGTCAATTTTATAAGCCCATGAAAAGGCTATATTTATCTTAAGTTTAGTTTACCTGGTGGATTGGAAGGCATCTTATTATCTTATCTCTTTTATTTAGGCCACCAGTGGAAATGGCTTGTGCATAAGGACCTGTGGATGCAATTCAATTCATTATGTTTTCTGTTTCATTAGTTAAAATAAATGTAGAAAAACTAAACAAATGGAAGCAGGGCCGATTCTGACCTGCCGGTATATTACTGTGGGCTGATAGAAATATTGGGTGGGCAACATAGCAAACAAAACTGGTCAAATTTGATTAACACAAACAGCAGGTTGAGATGGGGGTTTAGGCCATCAACCCATCAGTCAACCAACTTCTGGCACCTATGAACAGGTATTTCAGCTCAGAATAAACAAACTACATTCCACAATTCTGCTCAGAATAAACAAACTGCATTCCACAGTTCCTGACCCCTTTGAAAACTTGGTGTGACATTAAAAAATGCAGTTTCTGAAGGCAAACAGGAACTGTGTATTTAGATCAATATAGAATGATTTTGCAGGCTACTCATGTAATTTAGTGGGCCAAATCAGCTGATAAGCATAACATTGCTATTTGTTGACATCAAACATGAGGAGGAACACTCGAGTTCACCCGGATGCTGTTCCGCCATTACACTCTGGCAGTTTTTTTTTTCTTTTCTCATGCCCAGATAGTTCCACACACACACACAGGCAGTTTTTCTTTTCTCATGCCTGGATATTTTCTGCTCCATCTTATCATCAACAATAAAAACACTCGCTAACTTGATGCAAGGGAGAAGCGAGGAGCCTTGATTAATTTACTCTGAGTTGGTCCAGGGAGACTGGCTCTTGTAATATTTGATTAAGTAAGTCGCTTTGGATATATAAGCGTCAGCCAAATAAATAAATAAAAGAAATTAAATAAAAATGTAGGCCAGCAAAATGTTGAATGGCTTGGTGCCAGATGATATCTGAGTTAACCTTTACTCCAATGAGGTTGATCACTCCATCAAGACCTGGTGGCTGTTCTAACTCCAAACTAAAAGCTGATCACTTGGTTTTGGCCCCTAAACCCCAGGGCAGCGGCAGCCATACTGTCTGTCCTAGAAACTAGAAAGCTCTCCTGAGGCCTGTTGATAAACTGTGTTTTTTAGATAGTAGTTTATGTTCTAGCCTACATTTTGTTAATGAAGTTCTTATGCTACAAACTGTTATGCCTGTGTGTGTATTGTTCCGTTGAAATGTTTCTGTTCATTTAATTCATATTCATAATTCTGTTCAATTAATGTAATTAGTTATCTTGCTACAAACTAAAGGGTATTTTAAAAATGATTTGGCCACAACGTGGCAGCACTATTTTATCCTTGGCTACTTGTAGGGGCCACTGTGCCGACCATAGACACATGTTCGGTGTTAAAGCGAGGGTTCTTTGCTTGGTTGTCCAAAGTCACGTGATGCTTTTCCTCAAACCGGAGTGAAAATGGGTGAGCCTGCTATTATTGTTTATTGCAGCGATGTACTTGAACGGACCAATAGCTACCCACCTTTAAGGACTTGCCCGAACTTGTTCTATTTCTGCCCACACGTCTGTGTGACCGGGTCCACGTGTGCTAAGGTAGGATTTTAGCTATGCTCGCACAACCTATGAATGCTAATATTTGCCTTGCTTGTCAATTTTACAGTGAATATGAGACAGTAACGTATGAGGTAAAATATATGTAATCTAAATAAACGCAGTAGCTAGTCTGTTAAGTGACTTTGTATCATGAACAGCGCTAGCTAGTAGCAGCTACTAGCTGCTAGTAAAGTTAGCACCATTCAAGCCGGTGGTGAAGCTTTCCCCTTTTAGAAAACAATTCCATGCAGAAAGCAATATCGTTTAACTAAAACGTTTTACCTTACACTTCTATTGAATTTACGAAAATGTAAAGCTGTGTTTTGCTGTATGGATGGCAAGAGTAAATGAAAAACGACGTTCACGTTAACTGGCGTGTTCCTTTTAAATAGCTTAGTGAAAAGATAGCTAACCACATAACGCTATTCAGCGGAAGTTCATTAGGCTTTGTAACGTTAAGATAGCAATTGAAAAGTCTGTCACCAACTCCATCTCCGTGTCTATTCATCTTTCAGATGTGAGCTATTTCAGACAGTGAACATGTCGGGCATAGAGATCACATGTGGAAGAATTTCCCCCTGTGGCCCACTGAATGGACAGCCTCGGGCACATACATACAGTATTTCAAAAGTATACAAGAAGTCTAAGAGGAAGCCTACAAAACGAAAGACCAAAGAAAAACCAGACGATGGTACCGACGCTCATAAAGCGACCAGCTCTGCAAAGAAAAGGAAATTGTGTGAGATTAAAGGAGATGACCTAGGATGCAGTGCATATTCTGGGACAGATGATTGTGTTGTTGACACTCCCGCTTCTGTATTCAGTAAAAGCACAGGTGACCAGGAATCCACTATTGATCACTTGCAGCCCATTATGGAGAAGAGGGTTCCTACATTCGGTGAACGTTGGGAGTTGGACAGTGGTTTTGCCTCCGAGGCGAGCCCACCCTCCAGTGGCCGATGCTCACCCTGCATTGGCAGGTGTCGTGCCAAAGTTGTGGCCATAGACTGTGAGATGGTGGGTACGGGCCCTGACGGACATTGCAGTGAGCTGGCACGCTGTAGTGTCTTGAACTATGATGGTGCTGTACTGTATGACCAGTATATTCTGCCAAGTCGGCCCGTCACAAACTACCGCACTCGCTGGAGTGGAATCAGAAAGCAGCACCTCCAGCATGCCGTCCCTTTTCAAAAGGCCAGGACAGAGGTAGGTTTCTTGGTGTGTGTTTTGTGTGGGAAGTGGTAGGTTTCTTGGTGTGTGTTTTGTGTGGACAGAGGTAGGTTTCTTGGTGTGTTTTTTGTGGTAGGTGTTTGCCATTCTTCAGGTGAAATATTAAAATGTTTTGTGATTGCACTATATTAACATGCTCTTTGTGCACCTTGTTGTTTTTAGATTGTAACTCTAATTAAGGATAAGGTGGTTATCGGTCATGCGCTTCACAACGACTTTAAGGCCCTGGGGTTCTCACACCCTTGGCATATGATCAGGGATACGATGTCATCGCGAGCACTTCGACAGATGTGTGGCTTACCTTCTAAAAGTGGCGCATCACTGAAGACTCTAACGCGAAGACTCCTCAATAGAAATATTCAGGTGAGGCCTTGACTAAAGCACTAGTCTAGCAAGCCCCTGTCAGTTCCCCGTCTTTAGCTCATCAGTTTAACTGTAGTTTCAGTGGTTATCTCTGGACCATTGTATAGCCCTAAAGGATAATTTCGGTATTTAGCACTTTGTCCCTTTTCTGGTTTGTTTGGATGAACTAGAGTGGTGGACACTGAAATTTTGAAGATGGGTGGTCCTGTCTCAACTTTCTGACTAGTTTTGTATCGCCTTTGACTGCTTCAGAGTGGCTGGCTATGTGTATGCACAAACATGTCCTTAAAACAACCCTTAAAGTGTAATTCCAGCGAGAATTGACCAAAAGTTGTTTTTCTGCATTAATACACAATTCAAATAAGCCGTGGAGAAAGTATTTTTTGTCGATCAACCACTACAGAGCTTGGCCCAGCATATGCTACAGCCCCAAATCCCAAACAGTGGCGTAGATAGGGGCGGTATGCCAAACGCTTTCCAAATGGCTTTTTTTTTTAACCAGTAATATTGGTCAAAACAGCACCAAACCTCGTCAGTAGCTTGCTCAGGGTCCCTACACATAAAATGAAGCACCAACAACCTAGTTAGCGAATCCGGAGTTTATCACAGAAGACTGTTAAGAACACTTAGCAAACTATCTCCCTACCAGCTCCTCTCGAAGGAAAGTCCGTACAAGTCGATTATCGAATGCAATGCAAAACGAGGGAGTCCATTGAAGATTTGTTCCAGAAAACCGTGTATACTTTGTTGTTTGAGGTAGTATAACTTATAATATAAGTTAACAACCGACTATAAAAACTTTGGAATAGTTTGTAAACTTTGAATAATTTAAAGACAGCAGCCACTCCAAACGAAACACATGCCTCACAAAAAAACGTAAAAATAACTGCATTGATTACAAGCCCCAAATAAAGTAAATAATAGAACCCGGCCATAATTTGACATTTAAAGATGGCATTTAAAGATTGTAAAAACTTCCAATTCATGGCACGTTTTTTATTATTATTTTGCATGCGTTCTGCAGAGAAGGGAGACTGGCATTGGTTATGGTTTGAAATGAAAAGGAGAAAACAGGCCTAGAGTAACAGACATCGCTCATATAGGCCTACCTATATATATATATTTTTTTTTTTTTGACGACGTAGGCTAGTTAAGGCGGCAAGCATGTGTTGCTAAGGCGGCCGCCTTAGCTGCAAAGTGCTGCGGGAAAACCTGGTTGTAGTCTTCCCGCAAGACTTTTTCATTCAGCTTTGCTTCAGACTCAAATATTGAGCGGAAGTTTATATGCGGTTGTGAGGAATCTGAAAAAATTGTTCTACAATAGCAAATAACACGGATTGAAATCATACAATGCGCCAATATATTTGTTTTTAATAATCAATGAACACCACTAACCACTCCGTGAGTTGCACACTTTTGAAAACGAACGTTAAGGGTTGTTTTAAGGTGCATGCCCATAGCCAGCCACTCTGAAGCAGTCAAAGGCGATTCAAAGCGAGTCAGAAAGTTGAGACTGGACCCACCGTCAAAATTTCGGTGTCCACCACTCTAGTTCATCCAAAACAAACCAGAAAAGGGACTCAAAGTGCTAAATACCGGAATTATCCTTTAATCATGAATACATTGATGATTGGGTTTGTTGCAGCAGTGTGACATGACTGTTAGGAGGCTTGTCTTGGATGTTTCAATTGAATCAGTTTAGTAACAAGCAAGAATACCTGCACTGATACATGTCCTTAGTTTCACATCACCTCAGAAGCATTTGCATCAGGTCTATGGGACTCTGTTGGAGGTTGACCTCTGTGGTCTCTCTGTGCCTCAGGTTGGGAAGGCGGGACACTGCTCGGTGGAAGATGCCCGGGCTGCGCTGGATCTCTACAAGCTAGTGGAGGAGCAGTGGGAGCAGGATGACTCTGAGAGGGAGAGGGCACCCGCTCAGCCCGGCCCTGACCCCTCCCTCAGCCACTACATGCTGGACCAGTACTGGCCAGAGCATATGGACTGTGGCCAGTGAGGTGGCGGAGAGCTCGGCTGGTGCCGTATGACTGACAGGAGGGGCACATGTTGGACAGAGAGGGGTGTGCTCCGCTGACATAGACCTCTGAAGTTTGCTCACAAAAAGAACCCAAAGCTGCCATCTTTGCCCATATAAGGAGATCCGGATCTCCTTATTTGGGCAAAGATGGTACGCAGATCTCCTTATATGGGCAAAGATGGCAGCTTTTGGGTCCTTTTTGTAGGCAAACTTCCGAGGTCTGTTACCCTATGAAATGGGTGTATCTGATGAGGAGGGCTGTATCCAGGGTGCAAATGTCTCCTTTGGCCATTAACACATGAACTTGTGTAACCTTCCATGAGTTGCACAATAGCGTTTCTAAGTTGTATCCCTGTGCCCACTCACAGTGTGTCGGATCTGTTCTTATCACTTGATTAAAACTAAAACAAATTATAAACTAAAGAAATGATTGCTAAAGACTGCCCCGAGCACATACATGGAACTAAGTCAGACAACAATTTTTGAAAAATGAAATCCATTTCATTACCAGACCTTAGCGGCTGTTTTGAAAGTTCGGCATAACCGAAGGAAAATGGGCCTGAACATTTAATTAAACATGTAAAAAACATCAGTCACCCTCATGTACAGAAACTTGCAGTTCTGTGTGTACTGTAATGGTAACACATATTGCAGTTCTGTGTGCACTGTAATGGTAACACATATTGCAGTTCTGTGTGCACTGTAATGGTAACACATTATTGTTTACATCCTTCGCCTTACATTTGGGGTGGAGGCCCACACTGAACTCATTTGTAATGACAGTAGTGTTTAATACTTAATGTGTTAACTTAAACATTTTGTTCATGTGCTATTGAAAACATCATGATATGTTGTGGTTAAATCTTTTGGGGTTATTTATAAATAAAAGTATTTAAACTATTAGTCATTGTGTGAACAGTATTCAAGTATATTTGAAAGTGTAATATAATTTGGAAGAATAATGTTATATTTAAGGTTACCATAAAGTACATTTGATGTCAGTCATGTCTTTATACTCCAAAGTCAGTGGTTCCCAAGCTTTTCATCACGGTTTGCTCTTTGACTATTGCCCTCCGCACCACCACCACATTACAATCGGCTATTAGCTACTCACCAGATAGCATAGCTACAGGCTATGCTGTAAGACCACTACCACCCTAATGACTAGAAGGCCTTGTTGGTTTGATACATTGCTATAGTCCAACCAGGAAATAGATCGTAGAGATTATTATAAGGCCATTCAGTCACACAACTTTGTTAATTGTACATAACTGGAATGCCTCAGCATCTTCGCTGCTGACTAATTTCTTTTAAACTCCTTACAGTAATGTTTTGTTAGTAAAGCTATTTACCAGTATGTGGTGGGCAGAAAACCACCTTTAATGCATCTGACTCCTTACAACAGAAATAACATCATCTGATTGATGTTCAGATGTGTTAAAACAACAATGGTTGAGTTGGTGAAGCTTTTGTCTAAATTCTGCTGGCTCTGCAGTGGTTTGCAGTTTATGGTGTTAGTTGAGATTATGGTGGTTGAAGGTAATTATAAATCATTTAATTATTACACAAGTTAATTGTTCATTTGACCATATCTGATGATTCAACTGAGGCTTCTGGGTTAAATGAATTCATTCGGCTATATGTGCATATACGAGGTTTTTGTATTTATGTTGTGGAGAAAGTCTTTATTAGCCCACCGATATCCTGAAGTGTTGAATCAAGCCCAGCTTTAGCGGAGACAAAAAGGTGCCCTGTGTGCAGTAAGGAAGAAATGCAGTTGTGCAAGAGCCCCTGCACAGCCCCTGCTTGTTACTCTAGGCTACTCTTAAATCGGCCTGTGTAGATTAATGTGGAGTCAGATGGGGAAATAGAAATACCATGATTACGAACGCAATTAGCACTCTAGGACCAAAAGTGTCCTTGACCCAGTACTGTCATTGAAACTTTTGCCAGAATTACACGACTTGATTCTATGCATATCACCAAAGGTTGGCCGATGTACGGTAGGCTACTGTGCAAAAATGTTAGGCACCCATTAGATTTGTTGTTTTAGCAATACTATGATGACCATATACATTTCTCTCATTGTCTTTATTAGAAATGTTAGGCACCCATTAGATTTGTTGTTTTAGCAATACTATGATGACCATATACATTTCTCTCATTGTCTTTATTAGAAGCCAACCAGAAGATAGAGGGAATATAAAGAACCAAAAACAAATAGCAAAAAAAGTCTTTTGCATCCATTCGATTGGTTGTTTTTACAGTATTTTAATGACTAATCTCGCAAGTGGGAAGCTGAAGCCAGTTCTGGCTCTGACACATTGGTATCAGAAGTGGGGAGGAGATCTCGTTGCAAACCTACAGCTGGAAGAGTTCATGGCTCACCTAAAGTGGAAAATATGTGGCCAAAGGTTTCTATTCAAAGAACCTTGATGAGGCAAGCTGACACTACTGCTACCTGGGAGCACAATGAAGAGGGTCACCGGAGATGTGCAGTGCTGTTCAGGTGGCTCCTCCTCTTTGCGCCCTGCCAAAAAGCTCTGGACACCGCAGCGTCAGTTTTATAGTTAGCCACAGTCACGTCAGCAGCTGATCTCGAGACCCCCATCATAGCTGTATCTACCAGCAGCTGATCTCGAGACCCCCATCATAGCTGTATCTACCAGCAGCTTCTGGCAGGTCAGGCATGCCCATCAGTGCCCTGGGAAGAGAACGACAGCTCCATCAAGAGCTTCCCTCTTGGGGGACTGGTCATTATAACGCTGCTAAAACAACAAATCCAATTGTAGCTTGAGAATGATTTTTTTATTTTATTTTGTGTATTTAAATGGCCTGTGTACATATTTCCTGTGTTCTCTGGACATATTCTAATTAAGAAAGTGAGAAATAAACAATATGGTCCTTACAGCCTTGCTGAAACAAAACATGTAAGGTGTCTGAGACGTTTGCACAGTACTGGATATCAAGTGGTACAATCCTTTGGTACATAGCATGGGCAGATGACACATCACCCTACAGCCGCTGGACCTGACCTCACCCCATGGCTCATTGCAACGGTAGGGCAATGACTGCGTTGCAAACTGTTCTAGCGCTGGATTATTGACCTGTTGTGGTGGATGTCTTGACCAGCAGGGAGGTTCAGCTGTGGAGAGAGTACAGAGCCCAGCATTGTGTTGCCAATCCTCCTGCTTTGGTTGCACAGACCCGTCATTGAGAGGCTAAAGTCTGATTTAAAAGATTAACCCTGGCTCACTACCCATGATTTAAGTAAAAACGTGTGGGTGATGTCAGTATTTCAGAAGTCTTGTAACTTATGTGGGAAAGGGGGAAGAGGTAAACACACCAACCTGAGCTTCTTTGTCCCGCAGAGCTTTCTCTACCACTCAACACTGCCACAGTATATCTCACTTTTGTTCATAATGTCAGTCAAAGCCTCATCTTTAAACACTACAACCTGAGTAAAACCTATTTACTTGACACTCGAATTGAAGAAGAATCGAAGAATGATTTATTTACCGGTACCCGCAAAATAATTTATATATAAGTTATAATTTTTTTTTTTATCATGCCCTGTAACTCAGAAAAAGATGTTCTTCCAAGTCCCCCATCATTCAAAGCTTTAGAATCTATCCTGATCTAGAATCTGAATATTTCATGTTTTGGTAAACATGAAGAGATGCAATCTGTGCCTAAAATAGTGATGTCTGAGCATTATTTCAGTGTATTGACTAACTCAATTTAACTGTAACCGTACTTCATACTTAACCATATTATATGGTGTTTCCAGACATAGCCCAGCATTGGCACTGATACAGCATTCACCACACAGTTTATGTCTGTATAAACTACCTGAGAGTACATTTTACAATCTAAATGCGTGATTTCACACGTGAAGGGTGAACAGCTGTCTAAACTAACAAATCACGTTGCGGTTCAGGGAGAGTAACAATAGCTACTTTTCTTATTCTAAGTAGTTTTGGAATTCAGTCAAGTTGCTCAGGGTAAGCCACACACACACACACACACATACATACTTATACTTGATACCATCCCTCCCCACACCCTAAAATTAACTGTTGCCTGAATGGAGTTCTCTGCCACACCTTTTCTCCTCAACCCTGTCTCTGATTGGCCGTAAACTGATGGGTTGTCCTTTCCCGCGGTCCCACAGTGTGTTTGCTGATTATCAGAAAAATCAGATCTGCATAATCTCATGTGGCGTCACTAATCCTGCCAGCGGTTACACTACAAATCATTCAATCGCCTGCGTCGCTGTTCACAGGAACAGAGGACCAAGTGCAGCATCCCTGTCTAAACCCAGGTGAGTCGTTGGCCTATTTCTCTTTGGAAGATTTTGTACAGGTATTCGGAGGGGCAGATATATTTTCAATCAGAGAGTTTAAATATAATGGTCTTTTTTTCTATTCATGAGGGTGTGAATTGAATTGAGGTCAATGAATTTGAAATTTAAATTATGGGTGCTTTTAGCACTGTGTCTCTGGCAAAGGGCCTATTATAGGCCTATTTACACTAGACTGCAATTAGATAGTTTGGAATTTCTTTTTCGGTAATCAAAACTTCCTGGCATTATTAGTTGTCTGCTCAAACAAGGTGCTGTGCAAGTAGTACACTAAGTGAAACTAGAGATCCTTAGGTCAGGGATCATGTTAGTATGGCGCTGAGGTCAGGGATCATGTTAGTATGGCGCTGTGGTCAGGGATCATGTTAGTATGGCGCTGTGCTAAGTGTGGGATCATGTTAGTATGGCGCTGTGCTATGTGTGGGATCATGTTAGTATGGCGCTGTGCTATGTGTGGGATCATGTTAGTATGGCGCTGTGCTATGTGTGGGATCATGTTAGTATGGCGCTGTGCTATGTGTGGGATCATGTTAGTATGGCGCTGTGCTAAGTGTGGGATCATGTTAGTATGGCGCTGTGCTAAGTGTGGGATCATGTTAGTATGGCGCTGTGCTAAGTGTGGGATCATGTTAGTATGGCGCTGTGCTAAGTGTGGGATCATGTTAGTATGGCGCTGTGCTATGTGTGGGATCATGTTAGTATGGCGCTGTGCTAAGTGTGGGATCATGTTAGTATGGCGCTGTGGTCAGGGATCATGTTAGTATGGCGCTGTGCTATGTGTGGGATGATGCAAGAATGGGGATCAAGGCTGTGAAAACTGTGAAGAGAATACAAACCACAGCAGTCACATGTCTCAGCCTTTGGGGTTCAATCTTAATTTATCATCTGTGGTTGGATAATTGTTAAATCTTAATTTATCATCTGTGGTTGGATAAGTGTTAAATCTTAATTTATCATCTGTGGTTGGATAAGGCTTTTAAATCCCACTGACCTGTAAGTGTTTAGGTTGTATAGATGATAGTTTTACAGTATATTTTTCATTGGAGATGCATTGGATTCATCAAGGGAGAAATTGTTCCTTCACAAGGAGCGCTCAAAGCCTCTCCCAGGGGAATAAGTCGAATGAAAGTTGGTCGAGAGCAACAGACACCACGCTGTCCTCATGTGTTTAAAGCATTTCAACTGCCTCCTCCATTCACAGTGAAGTCAACAGTGTTCGGAGGATCTGAAGACATGGCTGTTGTTGTGAGTAAATCCATATCTATATAATCAGTCTAATGCCATTATGCAATGTAGTGGAGCATGATTGAAAATGTATTATGAGTGAGGGTAGAAATGATTGAATTCCAGGTCAATTCAGGTCCAAGTCAATTCCCTTTACTTGTTGACTTGCTTTATTTTTTATTTATATGTTTGCATTCAGTACATGAGTACAGTTAGTAAACGTATTTATGATTTACCTTATGTGGAGAAGGACTGATGTCTGATCCCCCTGTTGTTATGACATAGTAGATCATGTGATGGTCCCCACGCAATATCTGTACATTACCTTCCAACCCCCCCTTTCCCTCACGTGGACCAGGGATCTGAAGATATTCACAGAACACTTGACAGATCTTAAGAGAATGATACTGTTGTTAGCCACTAATCTCTGATCTCAGACAAAGGTTTACTAGGCTTTTCTGCATTCATGTGAGTCAGATTATGAAACCCTCACACTGGGTTCTATTGAGTCCCTGAGCTCATGGCCAGGAGTAAAGCTGCTAACAGTGAGTCTCGAGCGCTCTTGAGTCGTGAGAGGCTTTCGCTGTGTTATGATTGTGTGCCCCCCCCCCCCCCCCCCCCAACCTCCCCCTTCACACACACACACACACATGTTTTCTCCCATCCAGAGTGGAACGTATCGTGTGGTGTCCGAGGAGGAGCAGGCCCTGCGTGCTAAACTTGAGCACCTGACGGTCAAGGACCATGGACCCGTATTCGGGTCCTGTGCCAAGCTGCCTGACCACACCATGCAAAAGGTGTGAGAGGATGGTTATCTGTCATCATAGTGATGTTTACGGTGTTTGGTTTGATTTATACCAGTCTTTATACCAGTTTTTCATGATCATAAAGCTTTTTTAAACATCTTACTTTGAACATGATTTATTATCCTCATAATTTATCTCAATAAATTTTTGTGTTTAGATTCTTTTGTTCTTTCTAAGTAGCAATCAAGCCTACACTATGACTTATTATGGCAGATTGCAGTTTTACACAGGTTACACAGGAACAGGTTCACTCTAATGTTGTCCTGTGCAGATTGCAGTTTTACACAGTGGCATTCAGAACAGGTTCACTCTAATGTTGTCCTGTACAGGCTAAAGATGAGCTGAACGAGACGGATGAGAAGAGGGTGTCTGCAGTAAAGGAGCTGAGGGGCATCATTAAGGACAAGGGGGGGGAGGACCTGGGCAAGGGAGTGCTGGACACCTTTGGGGATAAGCCTGACGGCGTCCTGCTCAGGTTCATCCGTGCCAGGAAATATGAAGTGAACAGAGCCTATGAACTCATGAAGGGTGAGACACCACACACACACACACACACACACACACACACACACACCATCCCAATACCCATGCACACAGACACCATCCCAAAGCTCCTGTAGCCCTGGACGTCATGCACACAGACACCAGTGAATATAGTAGGCTAGTCAATCTTAATACACAGACATCATCACTGTTTTATTGTAGATTTGGACATCATGCATATCAAAAACATAGTCATTCTCAGTCCATTTCAGCTGAATTAGAGCCGAAGGTCATCCAATACACATACACATAAACACAGTTCTACATCTAGTTATTGTATTAACAGTGTTTTTATAATACTGGTAGATAGTGATGTTGCTCTGTTTTTATAATACTGGTAGATAGTGACGTTGCTCTGTTTTTATAATACTGGTAGATTGTGATGTTGCTCTGCTTTCGTGCGGGCAGGTTATGTGCGCTTCAGGCGCGACTACCCCGAGCTGTTTGAGAACCTGACCCCTGAGGCGGTGCGGAGCACCATCGAGGCCGGCTACCCCGGCATCCTGTCCAGCAGGGACAAGTACGGACGCATCGTGCTGCTCTTCAACATCGAGAACTGGGACTATGAGGAGATCACCTTCGACGAGGTATGTGTCTGTCACACACTTACTGTATTTCTGACATCATCCATCTTGGATATCCATCCAGAAAACTGGAAATGTGAATCAGTGTGCTTGTGTCATTGTGTATCGTGTGTGTGTGTGTGTGTGTGTGTGTGTGTGTGTGTGTGTGTGTGTGCTCTCTCTAGATCCTGAGGGCCTACTGTGTGATCCTGGAGAAACTCCTGGAGAATGAGGAGACCCAGATCAACGGCTTCTGCATCATTGAAAACTTCAAGGGCTTCACCATGCAGCAGGCTTCAGGCATCAAACCTACTGAGCTGAAGAAAATGGTGGACATGCTACAGGTAACATTGTAAATACAATATGAGTGTATAACTAACATGCAGTGTTGTATTCAAGTCACTATGCCTCGAGTCCGAGTCCAGGTTCGAGTCCCCAGTGTTCAAGTCCGAGTCAAGTCCAAGTCATTAAAAAAAATTCCAAGTCAAGTCCGAGTCGAGTCCACTACTCATCCGAGTCAAGTCCGAGTCGAGTCACTATTGATCCACGTCGAGTCCGAGTCGAGTCCCTATTGATCAAGTCGAGTCCAAGTCCAGCACTAAAGTAAGCATAGCCTACATGTCGTTCCATTTTTTCTCATTGCAGATGAAATCCTTAAAAGCAAAACGGACAATCTTCTGTCTCCATGCAGGGGTGCCATCACTTGTGTGAAAGTAGTATTGCCAAATTTCTTGCCAAACCCAATGTGTTGTATTTATTATATCGGAGAGAATACCATACCATAGCCATACCATAGCCTATAGGCCTACTCATAATAAATGAGCAAGCCACATCCCAATCACACAGGCCATTAAGTCACATTATGCTGTTACTGACTGCTGACAATTGTACTCTGTAGGCAGTGTTGTAGAAGTTCATACTTCACAAGATGGATGTTGGAGTAGGTCTATTTTGTAAGAGGTAATGTGGATCATAAAAGGGCCTCCCTGGGCATTTTTTTTAATTCTGGCTGTTAAATAGACTACACAATTTTAGCGCAGTTTGGGAGGGACAGAAACAGAGCAGGGCCCGTCTTGGTAGCTTCTTTCTGACTCCCGTGACGTGAACACTGGCTACCTGCAACTGCATAATGTTATCACTTCACTGACACTATGGAGACATATTTCACGCCAACAATAGAGATGAAAACTAGCTTTCGGTCAACGGAGATGCAGATCATCTGCCTAATTAATTTCTTTGCGCAACAGGCCACATTCTACGTTCATTTCAGCGAGATGAGTGAAATAAATGTTTTTTAAGCTGCCATCGCCATAGGCTACTATTTGCAGGGATGGATTACTGCACGGGCATACCGGGCCCAGGCCCAGGGGCCCAAGGGGTCAGGGGGCCCTGAAGCCCAAGCCTTTGCATGGAATCATTGCCTCAATATCAACAAATCAGTATGTAGGCTATGAATCTGATTGAATTTAGTATTGGCCATCCCCAAAATGCACCAGAATACAGGAAATCACATCAAACAAATTAAAAATTTTCTGGGGGAGGACCCCCAAACCCCCCCCTTCCACATATACGACAATTAATGGGGGGCCCTTAATACATCTGGGCCCAGGAGCCTGAAAGTTCATAATCCGCCCATGACTATTTGCTACGATATTCATCTGTTAGAAATAGAACAAGTTGCTGTTTCCTTTTTTTTCGTGCAGTGGATTAGGCTATCAAATCGCTCGTTTGAACAGTAACAGTAATCCACTTCATTCGTGGTTTTAAATATAGTTGTTTCTGGCTTACCCACGAGAGGTTCAGTTTGTCAGTTTCACTTGCGCAGACACGTAGGCCTACACTGACACGCTACATGGACACTCTACTAGGCAATTTAATGTTATGCCTATATATGTTATGACACAAAAATGAAGAAGTATGCTATATCTTGATTGGGAAAACTTTTACTTTATTTTTCTTTCGATCCGATAATAGCCTGCTGCAAATGAACAGACAGAAGCACGGCAGGGAACGCCCCAAACAAATGAATGAATGGAACCTCGCTTCCAGCGTCAATCAGGAAAAACACTGTTCACCAAGTCACCATGATCAGCTATCCAGCAGCTGTGTGTGATGTTTAGCCTAGGTTGAGTGTAATCGTAGGTAATGTCATGTCATTCATGAGAACTAATATTGCCTGGCAATACTACATTGACATGGCGACGGCCATGTCTCCAGGCATTTTGGTGTTAAAGTTAACGTTAGTTTGCTTTGCATGTGAACATGACGTGACTTGCGATGTATGACATGAAGCAGTAGCCTAACATTCCCTTGCACTAAAATTAGCATTAGGCTTACACATAATTTAGATATTAAAATCATATAGCAAATTATAGCCTAATGACATACTACAATTATAGCCTTATGATATATTACCAAAAAAGTCGAGTCATTCAGTGCTCAAGTACAAGTCAAGTCACGAGTCTCTAAATTTAGCTAATGACTCGGACTCGAGTTCGAGTCTCGGACTCGAGTACTACAACACTGCTAACATGTGAGTGGAATGCATTTGTTTCAGCCCAATTATTTTGTTATTTTTTTAAAGGAACACCAGGCAACATTTTCGTGTTAATTACTCATCGTCGTAAGTTGGTATATGGTTAAATGACTCGTTACAGGGCGAATGAAGACTCTCTCGCCCACCCCTACTGCCTGTAGGAAGAATATCCCGCTTGCAAGTTCAGTGTATCCTACCCGCAAACCGAAGCAGGCAGGCTAACAAAACGCTAGAGATTGTTGCAAACGTGTGTATAATGGCAGAGCCGGCGAAGAAGCAGCGAAAACCCTTGACGGAAGATGCAAAGAAAAGGAAAAGAGCTTCAGACCGAGCAAGGGCTCGCACACGTATCGACATGTACAGACGCTAGGGGAGCTTTGTAGAGAAAAAGCACTCAGGCTTGCCTGGTGTCCCTTTAAGTGCACTTAATCTGTATAAGCACAATTGTCTGTCTTTATTCCATAAACTGTTCCCATTCTTAGCAAGACTGTGTTGTGGGGATGTGAAATGTGCTGTTGTTTGGCAGGACTCCTTCCCAGCCCGTTTTAAGGCCGTGCACTTCATCCACCAGCCCTGGTACTTCACCACCACGTACAACGTGGTCAAGCCCCTGATGAAGGGCAAGCTGCTGGAGCGAGTAAGTCTGACCGTCCAATGAGAACAGTGCAACACATGCATACTGGCCGTCCAATGAGAACAGGGCAACACATGTATACTGTCCGTCCAATGAGAAGTGCAACACATGCATAAACATCTGACCATCTGCACAACCACAGGAATGATTAACAAACTGCTCCCTCCCCACTTACAGTACCAGTTGATATGTGTCCAACAGTTACGGTTGACTGACCATGTGACCACCTAAACCACTTAGCAATGAAACAGCTTGATGAGGGGAAAAAACATGCAGAACCACCTAGCTGGAAAGACAGCGCAATTTAATGATGAATCTAGGTGTGATGAAAGGAGATTATGGACTATTCTACCAGATTAAGAAGGGGCTGTGCTATTAATTTTCTAAAAAGCATATGGGCCCGTGTGCAAAATGTGAACCCTCCCTGACGGCTATCCCCTTTGTCTCCTGCAGGTGTTTGTCCACGGAGATGAGCTAGAAAACTATTACAAGGAATTTGACGCTGATATTCTGCCTTCTGAGTTTGACGGTAAAGGTAACAAGTATGACGGCAAGGCAATAGCAGCAAAGCTGTTCGACTGAACATGACCAATGGGACCACACACACACACACACACCCCAGGGGAGAAATGTAATAATGTTATTCCTTTCAACAAAATTGTAGGTTAATGTGAACAGTGTAAAATACATCCATGCCTGAGAGAAAGCTTTGACCAACTAACACACGAATGGAAGCCGCACGAGAGAAAGCTTTGACCAACTAACACACGAATGGAAGCCGCACGAGAGAAAGCTTTGACCAACCAACACACTCCTTCTATTCAGCGGAAGCCACTTAGGGCCTTAAACATCCACTGTTGTTATTCACTAGCTGGTCAACTGCTGAGATACAGAGCTCAAAGCACATCTGGAACCTGACTGCCATTGGGTCTAGTGGGTTTGCTGTGGACCATTTTTATTAATAAACCAATAATAATAATTTGATTATCCATAACTTATTAATAATACAATAATAATAATTTGATTATCCATAACTTTACAAAAGAACTGAGAAATACGCCTTTCCCAATGACGCTCCTGTTTGCTAAGTGGTTTTCTCGTTCTAAAACAGTATCAGTCATGCCCCTGATGTGAATTGCACCCCAATAGTACAGTCAAGGTTCCAAAACCTTTTGTCCAGACAGTGATGTCCTGGAGACCAAGTGTCTATTATTTTGTTTTGTTTTTATTTGACTCCAATGGAAAATGTGTGTCAGTAGCCTCAGCACAAGTGTGTACAATAAACTGTATATAAAGAGGACTGCCTACTTCATTGTCTAAAAAGCTAAATAGAAGTGAATGGACTTGGTGCAAAAGCAGAACATAGATTAAAATTGATTTGTGGTGTACCTATAGCAAAACTGGAGTAAATGTCATCATATCATTTAGATTTAAATTGAATTTTGGATGTAAAGAAGCACCAACTATACCACATATTCTAAGCTGCTGAGATCTAAAAACATGTTTCTAAAATGAAATATATTTGTTGTAAACTGATGTAAAAGGGACAAAAAAAGTTTATACAAGAAAATAATTTATTGAAGAACAGTTTTATCTTCCAATCATGGCATAATACATACACACCACTTTCTTCATAATTTCTTAGCTATGGGGGTTAACATCATCAAGACAAGATAAAACATGACTTTATGCAAAAACATGAGATAAGGCTCAATAATGGCAATTATACCAAGAATAAAGACCTTTTCTGTAATGCATTCTAGTTGGTCACTGACACTGAATACCCACTGGAACAATACACCAATGACATAATGCAAATTTGATTCTGTTGTTGCCAAGCTACTGGTCCATTTATTTCCTGGCAAGTTGTTTTGTAACACAATGCTCAAAGGATTCCCCCCCCCCCCCCCCCCCAACACATAAGACACAAACCGAAGTCAGATAAACCAAGGTCCTTCCAATATATTTATCCCCAAACAGCCAAAAGACAGGTAATGGTCCATGTTCTACTGAAGACCATAATATGCTCCCTGTTGGGTATTGAGTTTCAACACAAAAGCCAGCTGAAGGTCATGACACCAATGCACTTGTGTGCTGGTTGTTCCTCATAGACTTCCCTCGGTTTTCCAATGTTGCTCACTAGGCTTCTCCCTTTACAAATAAAATGACACTGGCTCCCATAAAGAGCACTTACATACACACCAGGAAATCCCAACACGCAGGAACCTAAAGTGAATCAGTGAAATCAACAATCAAATGAAAATATTGAAATATCAATCTAAAACTGACTCCCTAAAAGAGGTTTTTTTTTGTCTGAGCATATGCACAGATAAAGTGCCCACTCTCACATACAGTACTAGAAACTACTCTGGAGAACAAAATCTGCCACATAATTTTACAGATGTGCATCGCACCTGCATGAACTCAGTGGACAAATACCCATGCTCAAATACCCATACTCAAATCTGAATGGTAGAGAGGGACACAGCGATGTCCTGCACAATGGCAAGAAAAAAACCCCATCCATTTTGGGTTACTCTTCCTACATTAGTAAGTGTAACATTCACTTTAAAAATGTCAAAGTAGAATCATAAGGTACATGCTCCTCACTGTCCATTAGTGCAATCAACTTAGTGAACTGGGATTAAATTCTAGAGCCAAGACTAAGAGCATTTGGTCTGACTGCAGTGAACCACCAGGTGGAGCCTCTGTCTCACAGAACAGCCGGTTGAGGCCTGGTGCACAGGACAGCAGGACAGCCGGTTGAGGCCTGGTGCACAGGACAGGAGGCGATAAGGCAACTTTAGGGTTCACAGGAGGACAAGTCACGCACGAGTGTAAAAGACAGGCATCTCTACTAACGCCATACGGTTTGGACTAAAGTTTCAGTTGTTTGGAGTACTAAAGGCAGGTGTAGCTGAAGTATGGTGATGTTCTTTAAAATTCAATAGTGGACGAACCATTTAAATCAAGGTTTAGTGACTTATGTTACTACTGTGAAGTGTAACATAGTTTTCTTGTAAGACAGGACACAAAGGTCTCACATTGAAACAAAAACCAAAATGAAAAAAATGAAGTGGCTACAAGCATTCTTACCAAAGGCTATTCGATAGGAAATAAAACAGCTGAAGAGAAAAAAAGCAGTTTTTCAAATAATGTAAGAATGTAAATGACAAACACTTTGTAGCAAGTCTGTCCCCTCTGGGTGTCTACAGGATCCTTGGTTGATAAAAACATGAACAGCTTGTGGGTCTCTCCATTCATGAGTGCTCTGCGTAGCGACCACACTGGCACAGGCCAAGCAATGTCATTCCTCCAGGTATCCCACCGGCCCCGTGGACATGGAGACCAAGCTGAAAGTAAACTGCTATGTGCGAGGACGACCTCCTTTGTAGTGACTCAGCAGAGAGCAGCACTGTGTTGTTTAAGGTGGATGGGCTGTCGGTAGAAGGACAACAGAAGTGTGTGTGTGGTGCAGGAGGGGTTTGGGAGCTAGGCCTCGCCTTTGCCCTCTGTGTCCTGGTGCGTGGCCGCTGGGCAGCTCGCCTGGCAGGCAGGCCGTTTCCTCTCCCACTGGCAGATGGCGTTGGCGTAGCTCATGATCACCTTGTCCATCCAGGTGAGGGGCTGGGGGAAGAGGGCCGCCCCCTCGAAGAAGCCCAGGTGGCCCCCGTGGAGCGTCAGGGCGAAGATCACGTTGGACTTCTTTTCTGTGGGGAGCACAGTGAGAGGAAGAATTCAGTGAACAACCACGCTCACATCGGACAATCGTCATAATCAATTAACCAGTCAGAAGGCAAAACAGATTACTATTATCGCTCAAAGGCTTTCAATAAGCTGCCTCTTACCAAGTCAGATCCGATGGATGCATTTGAAACTGCATGCCCTGAGCTACTCTTAGTGTGGACTGCTTCCTTCATTCAAACATTGTTTATTAAACTGCATTTAGGAGCCAGTCAAATGAAACCCAGCACATGAATACAAAACTCAGCAGCAGGATCGAGGAACACGGTTTGATTTCAGGTCACAGCCTTGCATTTCCTCACGGCCATCGCCCTTTCTCTTTCGGACACCCTAAACCTCCCGAACCTCTCGGCCTCTTGTCCCTCTCATCTCCGAGGCCTGGCCGATCAGTAGCCAGCAAATCGAGAGGCCAGCTGACCCGGACACGCGACACTGCGGTGAGTCTGTCAGCAACGCAGGACGCTGTCCGTCCGTGCAGCCCCGGCGGCTACTCTAAGTCAGGATTCCGGAATGACCGCCCTAGCCTCGCTAGCCAAACCATGACCAGGCTTACGCAGCTCTCTGCCATCATCATCATCATCATCACGGCAGGTTCTGCCTGGCTTGGGAAAGTAGGTTAGTAGGGAAGCAGCGTCTGGCTGATGGCTAATTCCCAGCCCCAGATGGAGCCTCTACCCACGCTGTGCTGCAAGAGCAGAGCTTAACTGGGGGGGGGGGGCAGTCTCTCTGAGCTGAACTGGACTGATCTGGGGGGGGGGGGGGTGCGGTCTCTCTGAGCGGAGTCCTTCCTCCTGACCCAGCCACGCCCCCTCCCTGCAGCAGACAGGGCAGATGGCCCTCCCTCGCGCCACGCCATCGTAAACACAAACAACAAACAGCCACCGCCACGGAACTGCTCTGTTACTACTCCGCTTCCACGTCCCACCTGTGTGCGACCAGGACAGACCTCCGAGTGGGACCAGAGAGAGATGGCCGAAAGGTGGAGGCGGAATGCTAGAACAGGCTGACCCGTCCAAGACCATGGCTGAGCAGGAAGCAGAGCCAAGACCTCCTATAAATAGATCCCCCAGGGGAGGGATCGCATGGCCCTGAAAAATTCAGCACGGAGAGAGAGAGAGAGAGAGAGAGAGAGAGAGAGAGAGAGAGAGAGAGAGAGAGAGAGAGAGAGAGAGAGAGAGAGAGAGAGAGAGAGAGAGAGAGAGAGAGAGAGAGAGAGAGAGAGAGAGAGAGAGAGAGAGCGAGCTTAGGCCATTAACACGACGAGGGCATGCGTGTGACTGTGCATGCTAGAGACAGATGCCTGAATGAGATGTGGCCACACAACGGTGTCAATATGCTCAGCCGTTAAAGCTCCTCCACTCGAAGCGCTAATGCAGCACAGGCGCTGCTGCTCTCACAAGCCAGCTGGATGAACTGGAGCCCAGCAGAAGCACGCACGCACGCACACACACACACACACACACACACACACACACACACAGAACATTTTTCTTAACAAGTACTAACAAATCTGACTGTAGATGTGAAAGTAAGTAGCAGAAATCAACAAGGAAATGATCAAGTTGGAACTGAGCCAATGAGACCTGCAACTGTCACATCATTGCGGAACATCCATAGTAGTTTATATATGGTTATGGTTATGGATTTGGCAGACGCCTTTGTCCAAAGCGAATATGAATATATATATATATAAATGGATAACATGAGAAATCAAGGACTCAATAAAGGCAGAACACACCTGCAAGTGCACGTGGTATCGTTAATAGAGACTGATGGACAAGCGGATCGTCTGATGAGTTGACCAGGAGGAGTGGGACATTGACCTGTTACAAAATGTCAGCATGATGATTATATTTGTCACTGATTCATGCATATTTTTATGCTAAATACAACTTAGCTTTAATATTCCCTGCAATGCTGAAACGTGCATTATGCACTGGAAGTGAGAATGCGTACATTATGGACATAGTGCACTGGACGGGAGAATACGTACATTATGGATATAGTGCACTGGACGGGAGAATACGTACATTATGTATACAGTGCACTGGACGGGAGAATGTGTACATTATGGATATAGTGCACTGGACAGGAGAATACGTACATTATGGATATAGTGCACACAGCTCTCCTTCTCATAGTAGTCTTTTAAGGAGTCGTGTCCATGGAACTTCCTGGAAAATGGAAACACAGAGGATGATGTCACAATAAGCTTTTCAGATAGATGTTGTCGTACCCCTCACATAGCAGCTGCCTAAAGGAAAATCTCTTGTGTCTCACAAGAAATAAACAGAAGAACTAAGGAGCAATAACAATAGATTGAGAAGAAAAACAGACTTTTGAGATCTTCAGTTGAACTTGGGCTGATACCAGAGGAGGGCTATTTCTCATCTGCGACCTTAAGATCAACATTAAGATATCAACATACCCTTTAAGATATCAACATACCTTTTAAGATATCAACATACCCTTTTTAAGATATCAACATACCCTTTAAGATATCAACACACCCTTTAAGATATCAACACACCCTTTAAGATATCAACATACCCTTTAAGATATCAACATACCCTTTAAGATATCAACACACCCTTTAAGATATCAACACACCCTTTAAGATATCAACATACTGTACCCTTTTTTCCTTCTCCATCTATTCTTAATGCTCTTTAAGGGACTAAGCTCTTTTGGGACAAACAGGTACAGCTCAATTCGAATGTTGCTTTCGTATGGGTTCGTGTGGGTTCCTATGGGTTCGTGTGGGTTCGTATGGGTTCGTATGGGTGGGTCTACATTCAGTCTGGTCCGGTTCTGGGTCCAGACCAGAGCCAGTGGCTGCCATGGCAATGCCACGGAGTTCCTACGGCCTTCAGATAGGTCATATTGGATATTTGAGTGTCATTACATAATAGCTTTGCATGTCAACAGCACAAATCAAATGTAGATGTCAATAATTCATATTGAAAGACTCCTTTCCTAGAAGTCAGTTGACGTTATTGTAAAAATGCCCCGTACAGCACCATGGTGCAAATCGAGATACTCATATAGTCTCATATATTTCTTTCACATTGTTTCTAAATTGAACAGTTAAATATTTTCCTCAATATAATTTATCAATTGATTAGGGCTTTCATTTAAAACTCATCATATATGCCTGAATCAGACATGGTTTTTTGAATAGTGAATAGTGAACAGTGAATATACTCATTACCAAATAGGTTAGTGATAGGCCCCTATGCTGTAAAGGCCACAGTAGTTAGTTGTTTAGAGTTCTCATTCAGTACTTTTTACCTTCAATTCTGCGCATCCCTGACTACTAATGGTTTTACAAAACATCCTTCGGACAATCTTACAAGGCTAGATTCATTTCTACAGCAGTCAGTGCACACAGACTATGAGCAGTGCTAGGCTGTACCTCATGATGTTGTCGTCTATCTGCATGAGGGAGGTGGCTGTATAGAGGTGGCTCAGGTCTGCATCCTTCATTTTGCTTGAATTCATTCCAAAGAGGCTTCCCCTGAAAATGTGAAATCACATCAAGATGAAGCTAGATAATCTAAGCTTCCAGTTTTCAGTGATCTTTTATAAATGGCATGATAATTACACTACAACGACTATGTAGTTGCAATAGCTAGCTCTTTAAAATAAAGCAAAAATGTGAAAATTGTGAGCTCTACATCTCATCTGTAACAAAAAGGATTCTAAAAGGGGATACTGTATACAGTTACTAGAGCACATGTAGTAGTCAGCAAAATGGCGTTTTTAAACGGAAGTTCGTGAGGAGCGTTGCCATGCCTACAGCCTTATTCCTATCAGGTCACTTATTCCCAGCCTACCTGTCCATGCTGCTGCAACTGGTTTGCGCTCTCGCTTTCAACCCACCACCTCCCCTCTCGCCTCCCATCTTCTCAGGTAAGGAATAGCATAGGGGTGCACACGGATCCTGCTCGACTCCTGCCTTAGGTAAGGAATAGCATAGGGGTGCACACGGATCCTGCGCGACTCCATGACTCCTTGGCTAGTGATGTCGCCAAACACGCTTTTCGCTTGCTTGTCTTTTTCTTTTGCAAAATTTGGAACGTTAACTCATGAACAGCCTAGAAGTATTACATTGCAATGTAGAGCATGTAGCCAGAAGGCAAGGCCATCCCAAGTCAGATGCTACTGTGTGTGCTAAGCATGTAGCCACAAGGCTAGGCCATCCCAAGTCAGATGCTACTGTGTGTGCTAAGCATGTAGCCACAAGGCTAGGCCATCCCAAGTCAGATGCTACTGTGTGTGCTGAGGCCTTTCTGCACCTGTGTGATAAGATGATCTTTTTCATGTTGTCTGCCATGAGGAAGTTGTAGAGCCTCCTGCACTGGTCCCACTGTAGGAAGGTATCCTGGGCCCTGCACAGAGCACACAAGTGCATTCAGCAGGACTGCGACGGTACACGCCACAGAGCACACAAGTGCATTCAGCAGGACTGCGACGGTACACGCCACAGAGCACACAAGTGCATTCAGCAGGACAAGTGCATTCAGCAGGACTGCGACGGTACACGCCACAGAGCACACAAGTGCATTCAGCAGGACTGCGACGGTACACGCCACATTCATGTCAAACCAGATGTTAGCACTTGCTCACCTTAGGGCACTATAGCCCTGGCAGACACTGACACAGCACAGCACCCTCTCCTGATTGGTCCGGTTCTCTCCAAGAAACTTGCAGACAATGTTCCCTCCCAGGCTGAAGCCGACCACAATGAACTGCGTCTGGGGGAAAGCCTTCTTCATGTAGCCCAGCATTGCAGCAAACTCCCATGTGCAGCCTGTGAAGCGCATTTCAAAAGTAATGTGACAGACTTCTATATTACTTCTATACTTTATTTTCATAGTTTGTTAGGTGACATCTCATCTTCCAAATGCCTTGAAACATTTAATTTAATTTATTTGAATGACCAAATTTGAGTTAGCACTGAATGACCAACTAATCTTTTCATCATGTGTGTAATTGTAAAATGTCCAGGTTCGGTGAGATCCCTGAAGTGTGTCCCTTACCATATGTAAACATGCGGGGTGAGGTAAGCTCAATGTTTGGCAGCGCTCCCAGGTGATTCAGGACGGCACATCTGTATCCTTGGCTCTGGGAGTAACCGACAAAGGTGCGGATGTAGTGCTTCTCACTGTGGTTGCCAATCCCTGGGCATATCACCATGGTAATGTCGTCTGTACACAAAGTTGATTTCACAATGAAGCTGGAATTTTAGAGTTTTTTTGGAATTTTGGGATTTTTTTTTATTGAATAAATCATGTAATTGTCATGTAATTTCTGGAATATCATGGAATTTTGGAAAGTCTATTCCAGACACGGAAAGTCAGGGAATTTTATTTTTGGAATATCAGGAAATTTTGTTGTAGCAGTGTAAAATGTACTTGCCAAAATACATTAATACAAATATATTTCCAAGCAGAATTGGTGTATATCTGGTTATTAGCTTTACTGCTTGTTTGAGTAGCCCAAATTTGTTTATTCAATGGCCATTTATTCATTTTCTGCTCTAAAAAAGTAAAAAAAATCTTGAATGTCATGCAGCTGCTCTGAAATCATAGGTAAGTATATTGTACTATTCATTATAACAAGTAATAGAAATTCAGGTTTATTGTCAAGGAAAGTCAGGGAAACTTAGACCGGGAAACCAGGAAATCCGGGAAACCGGAAAATGGCACCACATAGTCCCAATGGACACATGGAATGAACAACATAAACAACACCAAGACAAACATCTGTATTGATAATGCTTGAAAGCAATCCACTAAAATACATTTAGACTGAAATTGACTTATTAATAGTTGTTGTAGTTTAATATCCAAATAAATATGGACACAGTATTACTAAAAGCAATTCATACAAAAAGGCTGACAATGCCACTAGGCACTTACCCCCTGTAATATGGTCAGATAAAGGCTCAAAGAGATCAAAGGTGGCTGTCGCTCCATCTTGCATGGGAAGGTATTTCCGAAGCCCATTCGGATGTGGGGAGCCAACGCGTCCCATCTTTCCATAAAGAGCCGTTTGGAAATGTCCACTTTTCCCCCATAGTAATGGTGGAATATAGCTGTAAAACACGTACAATACGGCAATTTAAATTAGCCATGACAGACCGACTGCTTGAGGTTGCTGCTTGAGGTTTCTCTCATGCAGAAAAATGTATCTGTCTAAAATTGTCTTAGTTTTGTCTTAGTTAAGTATCACTTGTGTGGAAGTCTTTCAGCATCTGTCAGCAGACTCACTCTTTGGTAAGGATAGGGCAGGACTTTAGGATGTAGAGGTTGAGAGGTGTGTCTTGGAAGGTGATATCAGGTGGTGCGGTGGGACTTTTCAGATTCAAGTACCGCACAATGACATACAACACTGTTGCCACAGCTGCCAACTTCATGCCATCAAACATGGCTGGCATCTCGGGTGCCATGGTGTAAGCATCTCCTTCGTTGTGTGAACTCATAATGCCAGATGATCCCTGGGAAATGCGAATGGAGATTATAACATTTTATGTGTCTACTCCGTGATAAGTGATATAAAGGGAATCGAAGGAATAAGATGTCCCACCTGACGCCTCTTATATTGCCAATGAAAGTCTTGGTCACTGCCTCCAGGCGGCCTCAATAGCCTACCAAGTCACTAATGGAATCATTAAGCACAGTTACAGCTGGCAAGCTTGTTTGTCGTCATAGCACAGTTTACCATTGTCAATGCACTAAACACACCGCTGTCTCGCTATCCGGCAAAATATTCTTTGGACGCCGCTATTTATGGATTTCCGGCTTCCATTGAACACATGTAAACAAAACGTCAATTATGTGCTCAAACTAACGCCGCTGACTTATGAAAACAGGCTAGGTGATTTAATATCTGTAAACGTATCACTGTAAATGGTTTAGTAATGGACTACAGTTGAGTATGCTAACTGGTTTTAACCGCTAAAATCTGACATTTTGGCATCAACGCAACAGCATCATCATCAGTGGCACCTACATTGTGCAGTAAATGAAACTTGCGTGCGTCGTATCCACATATCATGTCATACCACAAGACGCAGTCGAAAATATCCTCGCGAATTACATCCATGTCAATAAAACGGTTTTCAGTTTATCAGTCACATAGCATCCACTCCGTAGCCTAACTCACCACGCACAAAACAAACACTGACGACTGAGCTCTTCCATTTGAGGACAGCTCATTTGCATATGGCTCTAGCATTGGGCGAGAGCCACTTTTGCGTCACGCGAGACACATAAACACAGCAGCTGGTTGTGGGTGCCTTAGTTAGGGCTAGTCCACACGTACGAAACCGAACTTTTTTTCCTCCGTCTTCCCTGAAACCGCCTTAGTGGGTGCCTTAGTGTTGCAGGGTCTAGAAGACAGACGCTGTCGGACATAACAGGCCTACCCTCGGTTGAAACAGCGCATCACAGGCTGCTGTCCTACATAGCTCTAGCGTACATGGATGGCCATACACGTGTGTCGCAGGCTAAATGTCAGGCAATTTCATGTTATCTTGTCTTAACTTACGCACCCATAGGCTTAGTGCATAAGCTAGGACAATTACCCTCCTTGTCAGCTATGGGCTTAGATGACATGAATGATTCAAGACTTGTCAACCATTTAAAAAAAAAAAAATCGGAAGCATTATGTACGTGCGTTTCTAATTATATTTGAAATCATAGCAGACATTACCCAACAGAAATCATGCATGCTGACCCTGAAATTAAATTATTTCCAACACAAATACTGTAAATAAGATTTTATGACAATATGGTAGGCCTATTTCCGGTTGTTGTGGGAAAGTCATAACATTCTAGGGGATGGTTGAGTGCTGTTGATGGCTATTGCAAGAAGATGTTGGTCTGGGACAATGTAATTCATTGTAATGTATTGACATATGTAAGTCACTTAGGATACAGTGTCTGCTAAATAAATACATGTAAATGTGCACATTGGTGCTAAATAAATACATGTAAATGTACACAAATCCCCCACCCCCACCGTCTGGATAGCCAATAGCATCCCACAGGCCCCTGATTACACAAGAAAATTAACATAGAGAACCACAATAGGCCATTAGCTACTTAAACAGTTATCTCCATAAAATAGGCTATTATATTGTGGTCCAGCACACATTCTATTAGGATTTACACAGATTGTAGTTATTGTACATTTGTGTATCCACTGAAAATGGTTGATATTAATGCCATTTTACACAGTAAACATAGTTTATAGTAGACAACAGAGAATTGGGACCAATACAGTGCCCATTAAAACTAATTTACTGTGAATTATAACCACTAAAACAATTTATTTTATTTTTGCATGCAAATATTTTCTTCTTTTCTTATTCCAATATTGACCATTGGGAGGAGCTATTCACCTAAAAACAGTGCTGCACTAACATCAAGTTCCCTTTAAAAAAACAGTTCTGCACTAACATCCAGTTCCCTTTAAAAAACAGTTCTGCACTAACATCAAGTTCCCTTTAAAAAAACAGTTCTGCACTAACATCCAGTTCCCTTTAAAAAACAGTTCTGCACTAACATCAAGTTCCCTTTAAAAAACAGTTCTGCACTAACGTCAAGTTATCTTTAAAAAACAGTTCTGCACTAACATCAAGTTCCATTTTTCTCCACTTATCCACCTTTCATTCTGCTATCTCAGGTTGTCAACTTGTCAAATAAATAAATAAATGAACAGTCTATGTTGACTTGGAACTCTTTATTATAAAGCTATTTGTATAGGCCTATAGACTAAGATAGGTCATTCATATATTTTTTAATGACTAAAACAGTGATATTTTTGCATTATCCAAATTCAAATCCATATCCAAATCACTGGACATCAAATAAATCTGTGATGAATTCCAGCTAAATATTTATCACAGATTTATTATAAAGGTTTGTAGTAGAAAGTAGAAAGCAGGCCTATCAGCATGCACAAAGACAGTGATATCGAGAACTAAGGACAAGTGTTTGGTCCTAATAACTTATTTGATGTAGAGCGATCTAATCATATATGAATGGCGGCCGCAGTCCGTGATCTCACCGTTCTACTAATGTGCATTACAGGATGAACGCCGAAACGCTCTGCAGAGAGGAAAACTATGACTCACTTCAACCTCAATCAATTTATCCAAGACAAAGTATGCAAAGAAAATGAAGGGCACTTGGAGACAAGCCCTCTTAAAAGCACTTAGCCTGCAAGGCAGAACACTGATGTATTCGTCTGAAGCGCCACATTCACTGTCACTCTATAGCCTATTCTCTAATCAACACAGAGGGTCTTAAATTAATGAATGGGTTGAGCACAAGCAATAGCTATTGATTGTTTCTTTAGTAAGGAGTGTTGACATATCTGGCAGTTTTTGGTTTAATTAAACTCAGATGGTTGTTCATGAGATAGAAATAACAAATATGGTTAATTAGATTTGGGCAGGGGATTGGTCACGGTTTAAGCTCATGATCACTCCTACAGATGTTTCTTATTAGAGTACATCAAAGGGATGTGTGTGAGAAAACACACCCATGCATCTGATCAGCTGTGCTGCAATAATAAATAAATCAATACATTATGTTATGGTTGATCAGTGCTCGACATCTGCCTTCAAGGACCAGTCTTCTGCTTTGAAACAAACAAAAGCATCAAAGGAAGAGGGATTCTTAAGCAACACCCACACACTGAATCAACATATAAACTTGGTCTGAGATCAAAGATGGATCCTGACTCAAGTCCACCCACCATCATGATCTCAATCAGCATCGGCCCTCAGCAGTAGCCTACACCATATTTCGAAAAAGATCCATTATGTTATAGCTATATATAATGCCTATACCCACCTCTCTATGCTATAGCTATCACTATCACTGGTGCCTAATGCCTACCCACCTCTCTCTGCTATAGCTATCACTGCATATTACTAGTGTCTAATGCCTATACCCACCTCTCTCTAAATAAAGACACACACACACAGAGGTATGAGAGAAAGAGTGACAGAACAAGATATAAATGTGTGAATGATGTATTTTTAAGAGATGCATGATAGGTATTGATACAACATCGGTATTGCCAGATAACAGCTTAAGTATTGTATTTTTAACAGGCAGATCTGAAACTTTCCAAAACGCCTATTCCTGGTAGATAAATCATCAGGATATAGGCCTAGCCTATCATTGGCACAACCTATCTGAGTTTAAAAGCATCATACAATCTCTTTTCAAATAGGATGAGATCTAGGCCTGCATGTTTATTTGAAAATGTCATATCAAATTGCAAAACTTACATCTACTTCATCCTGCTCCATTCCTCAATTTCCATGAGTGATTGTCCATTTCTGAGTTAAGTAAAAGTCCAAGTTTACATACAAGTCTACACAAGTCTAAAGATGTAGGCCTATCGGTATCGGCATGGGCATTTTGCCAAAATAAGTTTGAAAATATCGATATATCGAATAGCAGCAGAAATTCGTATCGTGCATCCCTGGTATATTTGTATTATTTGCATTGGTTGAATTAATGTGACAGTTAACTGATGTGTGATAATGTAGGCCTATAGCCTAGGCTATCATTAACTTAGAAGGGCATAAATAGCCTAAAGCTATTCTAACGTTTCAAAATCAAAGCAAGCTGGATCTTGTGGTGTTTACAGTATAGTGTCAAGTCTGCTGCTGCGCGCTCTGCTGCGACGCTACATTTAACTGTTAGCTTAATCAGTCCCTGGGGGAGGGCCTATAATTATAATGCAGGCTGTAATTGGATGAAAGCACACATACACGTGCTGCCGCACTAACGCCTCCCAGTCCTCTACACGGACTTCAGTCGCTCCAACAGTTCAGAGCCTTTGTCGTCGGAGTCGAGTTGAACATTCGCAAGTTAGATACAAAGAAGTATCTAAAGCCATTATGAAGCGCCAAAATCGCATCTCACTTTGTTTGCCGCTTTTTACCCTCTGTTTTGTGTTGAGTGCCATATCTGCTGTGAACGGTAAGTTTAATTTAGCCTAGACTTCATTGCTACCAGTGAGACTGTAAAGAGATTTCCACGCTTTCTCGGGGAATGGTGGTGTCCGTTGGTTGTTTACTTGTTGTGAGTAGGTGACAAGGAAGCCTCCAGCACAAATCATTTACCGTCACTCACTCTGTTGTTTTCCTCACTTCTCTGCAACCAGTGAAATTAGTTAGCTCCGATATAATTCATTTGTAATTCCTTGCAGTTGTGTTAATTTGTGAAAACAGCACAATGCAAAATCTAGGCTGCTCAGTAACGATGGATTTCTTGGCGTTAAACATTTCATTTCCTCCTTGCCGGTAGCTGAATATGGTGACTAGGCTACTGTAGCCTACCTTAAATACCACACTGTATTGCTGGCTTTATTTGTTATTTTTTTTTTTTTTTTTAAAGAAGCGTTAGTTATTTAAAGCATGTTATTTTATGTTCTAATATTTGAACTGGCTCTCATTGCCTATGCATGTGGCACTGTCAATCTGTGTTTGTGCACATTGGCACATAAAAATGGGTCTTCCCTCAGGGCTCTGTTGATCTCATGTATAGCAAGTCCTTGCTTAAAAGGCTTCCATAATAATGCAGAGTCTATTATGTATGTGCACATTCAGACCACATCCTTCTGGCTCATTGCTTTAGACGTGGAGAAGAATTTCACATAGACCGAGAGGGACACATGCCCTGGTTTCATGTTTTGTTCCGTTATGCTATAGGTTTGTAGAAAGCCATTGTTGCAGAGTCAGTGCTTGCGTAGAGTCATTTGACCTCAAGCTTTGTACTGGCACACATCTATGTTTAATAAGGCCATGTTTCAAGACTCTTTCAAGTTTGAATGTTTTGAATTTTGGACAGTTCTGATCGCTCTTTGAACACAGTAGTGGGCTATAGTTGTACAACTTGATCGTAACTACATCACTATGCCTACGTGCTCATCTACAGGAATGTTTTTCTGGACTGTTTTTGTTTTTTTGTAATTTTCCAAATGACTGTTGAGTTACACACACACACACACACACACACACACACACACACACACACACACACACACACACACACACACACAACAAATGGTTGTATGCCTGCCCCTGTTGTGGCAGTGTGCCTCAGGCCATAGGCCTGGCTTCAGTCTGTAGGTGTGGCTCAGTGACCAACCAAAAAGCGTGACTCACCGCCCTGAATGTGGCCACCAAAACATGCTCTGAAATCTGACAAAGCTCTGGGCACTTCCTGCCACTAATGACCAGTCCCGTGGGACCTGCCTGTACTTACTGTGCCCTTCCACCCCAAAACACCATTGAGCCGAGGGGTGATTTACATCTGTAGGCAAATGCTGGCTGCAAAAGGCCACATCCGTTTCATGCCATGCTTGACTCCTTACGAGTTGTAGTTGGTGGAAAAAAAACAGGTTTTCTCTAAGGCACAATTTAAATTATTCATTCTGTTCACACTTGAGGTGAGGAAAGTGTGACTCCCTTTTCGATCTCTTTGTCTCAGGTCAGCTGAGCTGCTTTCTGCTAAATTTAGAAAGGCAAACTGCCACCAACTCCTTTTTGTGTCTGTGTGTGTGTGTGTGTGTGTGTGTGTGTGTGTGTGTGTGTGTGTGTGTGTGTGTGTGTCTCTGTCTCCCTCAACCATTGAGAAAACGCCTAGGCTATAGCTTTTGCCATCTGGCAGTGGAGCCCCTTCCTCGGGGAGAGTTCCATTTGTCCTGCTACTTCACTTGCAGTGCCAGTTACAGTGTGGGTTTCTTCCAGACTAATGTTGGATCGTGCCTAATCAATGTTTCATTCTGTGCCTCCCCAGTCTGGAAGCTCTCATTTGAGCCGTTCTGTCATTTTCTCTGTCTTGTCCCACTTTCCAATCTGCTGTGATGAATTTTTTAACAGCCATTCCCATGATCTGACACCTTAAGATATTTCCCACTGCTCAAAAAAAAATCTTTGTTGTGGTAAAGACAGACATTCATGTTTATTTTATGAGGGCAAACAGCACAGCTGATGTAGCCTATACCTAGCCTAGCAATGCTGTGAGGGAGTTTGTTTATTGAGAGTTAGTTCCATGGGCATGATGTATATTTCCTCTGAGAGTAACCTGCTCGCTGGAACATGGGGGCAACCTCAGAGAATAGCCCAGCATAAGTCTGGCTACGTGCAGGTGTATTTTTAGACGTGTTGGTTGTTTATTTTTTTCCCAAGCAGATGGTTGTGCCTCTCTGGAAAAGTCTTTTTGAGATTACTGAAATCTCACCTGCAGCTGCAGTGGCGTACACTCTGTTCCGTGCAAGCCTCCATGTTCCGTGTTCCTGTTCCGTGCAAGCCTCCATGAATTTCCTGTCTGCACGGTGTGCTGGAAAGTGCAGGTTATTCTCAGGAGAAGTAGCATTGGGGGGTCCGGTCCAGTCCACTCTACAGGTCACCAACCCTGAGTGTCCTCCTAGTGGTTGGACCAGAGGGGCTGTGATGCTGTGAGGTTGCTCACTGAGCTCTGGAACATGGAGTCCCACATGGCTATATGCCCTTAGCACGTTGGAATGCTAAGTGGTGTGGAAATGGATGTGCAACGAAGCAAAGGTATAGGCTTTGGGACGGACCGACGGACTCTCTCTCTCTCTCTCTCACACAAACATACACACACATTCTCTCACACACACACACACACACACACACACACACACACACACACACACACAGGGATGTAGATGCACAGACAGAGATATCCTTGCTCTCTCACATGCACACACAGCTGAGATGTGTCAAAAGCCAATGCACCTTTGTCCTGTAAAGCTTATTGCAGACATGGCAGCCTATTTACAACTCTTCCTTTGCACAGCCAACACCCCTAAAGTGTCTTTTATAGACAAGTAATCCTGATTAGTCCAGTTATGTATGTGCGTTCATTGCTCTATAGGATGTTGCCTAGTCAAGAGAGGAAATAGCTAGAAAGCTAGAATATCTTTTGTCACCGCAAACCTCTCCTCAGGATCCGCTAGCTGCCTGTCCCCTGAATACGCTGTAAAAAAAACGCGGTCCCTGTGGACAGCCCAGCCTCTGAAAACTGCAGCAAAAACAGCCTGGTCCAGCCTGGACCATGAAACATAACAAACTGTTCCAGCCACTCACCAACGAGATGCGCGGTCATGACAGTTTCAGTTGCACGGGAGGCAGAGGTGAGCTAGCTCTCAGTTTTGTTTAAAACAGAAGTGACGTTACCGAACTGTGCTTAGACAACCTTTGAGCATTTGTTTGTTGTCAAAAGGCAAAATAATCCTTCTCTTAGGGGGAAAGGGTGGGGATTTGGGGATCTCTCTTCATCCACTCTTTTTCTTCTTCTTTAAACTTTATATTTATTTTCAATATGCATTTGTGAGACCATTTCATTCTAACAATAAAATCTTCATAAATCATATGTAATTACTACAAAAAAGATTCACGTAGTAGGCTACATTATGGACAAATTAGCATTATTAAGCTTCATAATAAGCTCTGACAATGCTTTATTAATTACTTTTTTGGCATGAGGCCTATGTGAACCCTACGATTTTTATGTAGTTGTCAATTAAAAACGTAATTAAAGTTGAAAGCATTTCCCGCATAGGTGAAAGAATGGGAATTTTTTTACTGAAATGCTCTTCTGCAGAATGCGGAAGTGTAACATAACCACCTGCGTCTCCAAACGGGGGATGTCACAGAGGGAACCAGGTGATGTGGTTGATTAACACTTTCATAAATTGGGTGAAGCCCGTGTAAGAGCACTAGTTGGGAGCTTGGATGTTCCCACAAGGCTGTGAGTTCGGTTTCTCCTTATGGCAAGGCTGTGGTTATTGTGGTGCCCACCTGCTGCAGATACAACCAGCCACAGTGTTAGTCCTGCGTAGCGCAGCGCTTGCCTTGTCCTCTCGACAGCTAATTACTGAATGCACGACCTCTGTGCCTTGGGTGACTCATAGACCAAAAATCTCCGGCTGGACATCCATGTGGACTGGTCCAGCTCCGAGCCCTGCTCTTCGTTCAGCACGGCATGTGGAGCTTTCTGACCTGACCCCGCAGCTTAAGTCTGTTTTGTCCGTGCTGGTTCAGTGTGGCTGGTGACTCATATGACCTAACAGCACAGGGAAACCATATGTGGACTTCGGGACAACAGAATATCCGCCGAGGTATTAGTCATAGCATTGGGATGGCCCATTTATAATAGTGTCAGACGCTGTTTACTTTAGCCATTTTCCGTTCTCAAATCTGTGTTTGCCTGTTTCAGTAACATTAGTCTGACTGACTCAGAGAACTTATGCGCCTGAAAATCCATCCATGGCCTCATGTACCGGTACTTGGATTAGTGTCCAGATCGCTATTCAAGCGCAAAAAAATTACAGAGCTTGAATTCCATTTCTTCTCCGAGTCAAATTCTCACACTTCATTGTCACTCAAAAAATACAAACAAAATAAAACAGCATTTTTTTTTGGGTGTACACAGCAAGTTGCTGCCTAACCATCTGTGCTTATACACCGAAATAGAAGTGAAAATATCTTTTTCTCCCTCTGCAGCTCTCCCACAGATGAAAAGTGGTGTATGCGAGTGCTGGAGTGGTCGCAGCGGGCCTCTCAGGGTTGTCTGCCTGCACGCTTGCCCGAGCGCTTTTTGCTGATCAAAAGCCTTATTCAGCTGCTGACACGCAGATCAAATGTTTCATTTGATCAAACCGGCCTCTCTGTTGATGAGTTGGCCCCTTTCCCCCTCCTCCACCTCACGTGTCGTAATCAAGCCGCTCTCCTTTACAGGCACACGAGGTCAGGCCTGTTTGAGGTCTGTACAGATGAAAGCTCTCTCAGGATGACCTTTGACCCAACATCCATAGTCTCATGCAAATAAGGTCTCATGGGTACCTTTTCCCCCCATTTTTGCCATACTGCATTTTAGACAGAGCTGCATACCATAGCCGCACAGGGAGCTGTACTCGGAAGTGCAGCCCAGTGGAGTCAGGCACATATTGATCTGTTACATAGCGTTGAAGCAGCTTTGTTAGACGAGAAATGAACACCATCATGAGAGCAAGGGTAACAGGGTTGGACATGTTGGTGTTTGACTATGATGTTATGTTTCCTCCTATCACTGACACCCAAAAGCGTCAGGAGTGTCCAAGCATAACTTTCGCTTCCTCTGCGGAGACCTCAGTGCTAATCTGTGCACTTTCACAGTGGGAGTGTCCCCCGCGCGTCTCTCTCGTCCACTCCCCTCCGGTTTCACAGCGACTCCCGTCTCAGCAGATGTCTCTGGCAGATGGTGAAGGTCATCCAAACAAAGCAAGTACAGTGAGCACAGGGGCCACAAAGGCCCTACCAGGCCCTGCACAGTGCGGCTGGAACAGCTGCAGCAGCTGCGTTGGATGAGCTGAGTCCGCTCCGTGCTCCACGCTCCACGCTCCACGCTCCGCGCTCCGTGCTCCGTGCTCCACGCTCCGTGCTCCACGCTCCGTGCTCCACGCTCCACGCTCCGTGCTCCACGCTCCACGCTCCGTGCTCCACGCTCCACGCTCCGTGCTCCGTGCTCCACGCTCCACGCTCCACGCTCCGTGCTCCACGCTCCACGCTCCGTGCTCCACGCTCCACGCTCCGTGCTCCACGCTCCACGCTCCGTGCTCCACGCTCCACGCTCCGTGCTCCACGCTCCGTGCTCCGTGCTCCACGCTCCACGCTCCACGCTCCGTGCTCCACGCTCCACGCTCCGTGCTCCACGCTCCACGCTCCGTGCTCCACGCTCCACGCTCCGTGCTCCGTGCTCCACGCTCCACGCTCCACGCTCCGTGCTCCACGCTCCGCTCCGTGCTCCACGCTCCGTGCTCCACGCTCCACGCTCCGCTCCGTGCTCCAGTGTGGGAGTTTAGGGTCTCGCTCGCTGGCTCGCTCGCTCTCTGGCAGCGCTGGCGCTCCAGCTACGAGACGGAGGATGCATTCCTCTGGCGAAGATAAACAAACGCGGAGCTTGGATAAGGATGCTTCTGCGCGGGCCAGGCCTGAGTCACCCTCCCTAGGGAGGCTGAGCCCAGAGCGAGAGCGAGGCCAGAGGCTCGGCGATAACACTCCCAGAGCAGTGAGCGCGCACACACGTGATCGAGCCCTGGCCTCGCTCGAGTTCCAAGACACGTCCCGGCCCGGGAGTCCGGAACTGTTTGTACCCGCGTTTTCCGGATGAATCTGTTTGTGTGCTTTGGGCAGCTCACAGGACGAGGAATGCAGAGGAAGTGGCGAAGCCACGTGTGTCACTTGCGGAGCTTCTTGAGAGCCAGAAGTGTCACTTTCAGTGTGGCGCTTGCGGGGAAATGGAACCAGACATCTGCAGAATTATAGATGCAGCAAATTGGCTGGGCCTGTACTTACCCTACCAGATAGTTGGGGTGAGAACCACGCGCCCACACACTTCCAGTGAGGGAGAGGTGTCTCTGGCTCCACCGCTCCTCATAGCCACATGATGTGCACTGGGATTTACTCCTGAACAAGATGGCCAAATCTGGAAGGCGGCTCCCCTTGTAGTAGTCAGTGCAGACGGTGGGGATGAATAACATTGATTTTAGTGCCGCCCACGATTGTGGCTTTTTCCATTTAGAGATCGCTTTAGATTTATTTCAAATGAACTGTGGCATTTGTTTTGTTTTTCTACCTCTTTCACATCCACCTCTTCCATCTCTTTCTACAACAACCCCACTGACACCGTATGGGGCAGAAGGTCATTGTGATGGCGTTGATGTGGCGCTAGCATGTTTCCACGGTGATTTAGTTGAGTCATGTGGAAGCTCGCTTGTGTGGTCACTATGGAAGCCTCCAGCGCGGACGCTGGTGTTGGCTGTGTCAGCATGTCGTGCTCCAGCAGCCACACATGACCAGCTACATCAGTCCACAGCCACATCAGTCCACAGCCACATCAGTCCACAGCCACAGCAGTCCACAGCCACAGCAGTCCACAGACACAGCAGTCACAGCAGTCCACAGACACAGCAGTCCACAGACACATCAGCCACAGCAGTCCACAGCCACAGCAGTCACATCAGTCCACAGCCACAGCAGTCCGCAGACACATCAGTCCGCAGACACATCAGTCCACAGACACATCAGTCCAGTCACAGCAGTCCACAGACACATCAGTCACAGCAGTCCATCAGACAGAGACCGCAGTCCACAGACACAGAG
>NC_055967.1:36596679-36634179 GCF_018492685.1 Alosa sapidissima
TACATTCATTTTAGTAGCATCAGGCAAAGAAAATATATTGCCTTTGGAAATACACTAGAGCATCAATGTCCAAATAAAAAAATCTGATTTGGAAAATATGTGGAAGTATCTTTTAATTGGTTTAAAAATGGTAAATATGTGGAAGTGTCTTTTAATTGGTTTAAAAATGGTAATGACTTTCAGTTGGGTTGAATACTTTTGCAAGGAACTGCCAGATGTATGAAACTACTGTGCAAGCACCGTGTATTAGATTTGACTAATGCAGATTTCTCATTCTCTCATGCTTGAATGTAAATAGACATACATACAGTATTGGATGTAAATAGACATACATACAGTATTGGATGTAAATAGACATACATGCATATTGAATGTAAATAGACATACATGCATATTGAATGTAAATAGACATACAGTATGTATGCAGCACATCCATACGTGCACACACTTGTTGTTGTGGGGGCCTCTATCACCGAGCAGCACACCCACGCCGTCACCAGCCCTGTTGCTGGGGGAAATGGAAGCTGGAGGCGGCAAGTGAAGGGAGTCGGTGCTCACAGTGTGACAGGTTTGAGTCGAGTCTGACAGGAGGTCCTCAACCGCCACATGCAATTGGGCTGAAAGCTTGCCCAAGAGCCGTGAAATCTCGCCCAAGAACCGTGAAATCTCGCCCAAGAGCCGTGAAATCTGCGTCAAAAGCTTTTACTCGGTCGTAATGGCCCGCGGCCAACACATGCTTTGATTGCTTCGATTGGATGAGTCCCCTGGTTTGATGGCTGCCTATTTTAGTCCAGCTGACCAGGTATTGGGAAGGTTGGAATTTGTGTGTGTGTGTGTGTGTACCTTGCCGGGAAGGGGGGGGTGTTTTAAGCATAAAGAGTTGGGAGAGATTTTCAAAACGGGAGATTAATATCTTAATGGTGAACGGCCATTTAGCATGTTCCGCCGTTCCCCAGGTGACCTACCTGGACCGGGCTCTCTCACATGTTCCACCGTTTCCCAGGTGAACTACCTGGACCGGGCTCTCTCACATGTTCCACCGTTCCCCAGGTGACCTACCTGGACCGGGCTCTCTCACGGGGGGGACAGTAACTCTGTCACTCTTCTGTTGTTTTACTTTCGCTTGCTTTTCGCTTCCTGTCTTTCGCTTGCTGTCTTTCGCTTCCTGTCTTTCGCTTGCATGAATCATTAACCGCAAGTTGATATGGGAATTGCAGAGTTGACATTTTTTAATGTGCATTAAACCTGCAAGTGTGAAACAAATTAGTATGATCTACAGTATGTGAGTTCTGTAATTAATTAAGTTGATTGATTTTAGACTCATTTATTGGTGTGTGTGTGTGTTTTTTTAAGTTTCTGATCTTATGAACTGTGACCCTAGCCTAGAAATCTAGACGCACCCTAGCGGCGGCAAATTAATTTGCTCAGCCTGTACGTCTAGTATCAAACCATAGGGATTTCTATTGGCTGACGCCGTGGACGTCATCCAATCACAGCGCTCTATTTTGTTAGAGAGTCTTAAGGTGGGCTTAACAGGATAACGACAGTCCGGCGATGGTGAACAACAAGGAAGGTGGCTATGGCGAACGAAGAGCGGTTGTTTGAATCGGCGTTGGCGTCCACTTTGGAGGAGTTGGACTGAGCAACACAATGCACTTAAGTCATTCCTTTCGAAGAAGGATGTATTTGCCGTTTTGCCGACCGGATACGGATATGGTCGTAGCGCTGGCCTATTGCATGCCTAGGCAGTTTGAATGACAATTCTCTGCCCGCCCCTTGGATTAAGCGAGGTGAATGGTTCGATTCCAGACTATACATTTCAATGATATAGGATGGCCCGCCAGGCTACTGTGACCCCAGAATTGTAAATATTAACAAACGCTTAGCACTCAGAGCTCAGACCGCCACCAAGGCCAAGTGGAATATGTTCCAACATGAGAGAGTAAAGCTACATTTGTGGAGCCGCCCTGGAACCACTCCAAAGATTAATGAGTTCATCCTTGGCCCTTGTTACAGCTTTTCTTAAAGTTTCACGAAAATTGGTGTTTTTTGCGGAATCCTGCACACAAAACAGACAAGCCCCACAGAAAACATGGTGGAGGGAACCAACCCGGTTAACCAAGCAAGTCTTCTGTTGATGTTCAGTGCAGTGACCCACTTCACAGAGCCACCATATCATAATCATCATCATCTTCATCATCATGTCTTCACTACCAGCACGTCCCTGTGGGAATGCTCCTGTATCCTGAGAGCCCCTCCTTTCCCAACTACAGTGAAAGACTCTCCTGTCCCAAGACCAGAGTTACTGCCAGTTGAGATCAGACGGGTCCACATGACCCAGCGAGCGGCTGATTGTGGGCCAGTTTCCATGCGAGGCTCATGACTGGGCTGGTGGCTATGATATAGGTGCAGGGAGCGCGGGCCCTCGGAGGCGAGCCGGTTTAGGTGACGGAATATGATGACTCGGCGCATCGCGCCGCCATGCCCTGTCCCACAGGCCAGCAGCAGCAGCAGCGGCGGCACACACACACACACACACACACACACACACACACACAGCGGCATCACAAGATGCCATTAAGATGGCGCGGGGGGCCGAGGGGGCCAAACAAAAGCGGTCCTCTGTTCTCCCCCGCCTGCTCTCCCCAGCGCTCCTGTTCTCCCCAGCCTGCGTTCGCAGGGGCCCCTGCTCCAGAGACTGCGCTCCCAGCATCACATGCCAGAGCCTGCTGACTGGGCTGAAATTGATCTGGGTCATGCTGCGAGGTAACATGGGATCCCTATTGATATTTCTCAACTTCCCATGGACGTGTCATCTACAACTGTATTGACCCTCAATAAAGTGACCGATCGGCTCCTCTCTGGCATCAGTGTGTTCTGTGTGAGCCAGACACTCCCATTGTGATTTAAGACACTTGTTATTGTTCTTGACAGTGGAGGACATTTCAGAGGGATGTCAGGAGGACTCATGAGGGGAATTGTTGGATATCAGGACACATGAGGGGAATTGTGGGATATCAGGACACCTGAGGGGAATTGTGGGATATCAGGAGGACTCATGAGGGGAATTGTTGGATATCAGGACACATGAGGGGAATTGTGGGATATCAGGAGGACACATGAGGGGAATTGTGGGATATCAGGAGGACTCATGAGGGGAATTGTGGGATATCAGGACACATGAGGGGAATTGTGGGATATCCGGACACATGAAGGGAATTGTGGGAAATCAGGAGGGCACATGAGGGGAATTGTGGGAAATCAGGAGGGCACATGAGGGGAATTGTGGGAAATCAGGAGGGCACATGAGGGGAATTGTGGGATATCAGGAGGGCACATGAGGACACATGAGGGGAATTGTGGGATATCAGGACACATGAGGGGAATTGTGGGAAATCAGGAAGACTCATGAGGGGAGTTGCATTCAAGGCTCCCCTTTGGCAGCACAGTCAGACAAAAGCCTGATAGAAGACAGACACAGTGTTGGGAGAGAAAACGCCGGTTTCGCGGCCTGGCTGACCTGCAGGCCTCCTGGCTGCCCAGGGTTGTCATGGCTGCGCAGGGTTGTCTTGGCTGCGCAGGGTTGTCCATCTGGATTCTAGCATGTGGTAATCCCCCCCTCTTCCCCTTCATCAACTCCGGAATGTCCTGCCAGTCGGACTCTGCCAACCGTCTGAGCATCGGGGCGCCGCTCGTTCTGTTGCCCGCCGGCTACCAGTGACGCCTGACGCCTGATCTCCCAGTGGCCCACGGCGTAGACATCAGGGCATTGACCCCGCCGGTGGCAGACGGGCTCTCGGGTTGCCTGATGTCAGCGGGTGGCCTAAGGCATCTTTGACCCTGTGTTCCTAAGTGGATTAGTGAAGGCCCAGGGTGTCTGTGAAGGCCCAGGGTGTCTGTGAAGGTCCAGCGTGTCTGCAGAGCGGGCAGAGCACTGGCTCAATCCTCTTACGACACAGGGCAAGACACTGACCACTCCAGCGCTGTCTGACCATGAGGATTACTGTGCCTCAGGTTATGTTGTGTTTTGGTTGGTTTAGGAGGGGCACATGTGCGTCCATACTGTTAGCGCTGTGGTTTACCTGACGCATAAATGACCTTCATCGACTAGGGCGACCTGCGGTCAGAACTACTTTGTGAAGAGAGAGCCTTAACACCTCAGGCTCTGCAGCTACGGAAACTGCACTTTTTTTATTATGCTCTATTTATAGTTTTTTTTTTTTTGCCTGTTTGGTGGCCTCATCCATAATTAACACTGCGTGATGCTTAACAACACTTAAAGGCTTACTTCAGAAAGATGCTCTGCACTGACAGCTAGGGCGCCATCTTGTGGTAGAGAAAAATAAGCACGCTAAACTGAAACCCATGTTGGCTTTGTGGCTTTTGCACCTAATGTCATGTATGCAATGCTCTCCTCTCTTCAGATGTCAATGACTGTGCCGGTCAGCCCTGTAAGAATGGAGGCGTGTGTCGAGATCTGGAAGGAGACTTCAACTGCAAGTGCCCCTCTCCCTACGTGGGAAAGCACTGCCACCTGCGTAAGTATCATGGCATCTGTGTAAGTAAACGTCTAGTTGTCTTAGCCTGTCAGTTGAAGAGAAAAGGACTCTGCATGCTGCCACGCCAGGGCCGAGCAAAGCGCGGAAACCCAAGTGCTCATGAAACTGACCAGCGGTCCAAATATAGTGCTGTGGTGCACATGCACCTCCAGCAGAAACTGACCAGCGGTCCAAATATAGTGCTGTGGTGCACATGCACCTCCAGCAGAAACTGACCAGCGGTCCAAATATAGTGCTGTGGTGCACATGCACCTCCAGCAGAAACTGACCAGCGGTCCAAATATAGTGCTGTGGTGCACATGCACCTCCAGCAGAAACTGACCAGCGGTCCAAATATAGTGCTGTGGTGCACATGCACCTCCAGCAGAAACTGACCAGCGGTCCAAATATAGTGCTGTGGTGCACATGCACCTCCAGCAGAAACTGACCAGCGGTCCAAATATAGTGCTGTGGTGCACATGCACCTCCAGCAGAAACTGACCAGCGGTCCAAATATAGTGCTGTGGTGCACATGCACCTCCAGCAGAAACTGACCAGCGGTCCAAATATAGTGCTGTGGTGCACATGCACCTCCAGCAGAAAAGCACCTCCAGCAGAAAAGGCCATGAAGTGGAAGAAAGCACACACATGGCAGGGTGACCGCACACACATGGCAGGGTGACCGCACACACATGGCAGGGTGACCGCACACACATGGCAGGGTGACCGCACACACATGGCAGGGTGACCGCACACACATGGCAGGGTGACCGCACACACATGGCAGGGTGACCGCACACACATGGCAGTGTGACCGCACACACATGGCAGGGTGACCGCACACACATGGCAGGGTGACCGCACACACATGGCAGGGTGACCGCACACACATGGGAGGGGGACCGCACACACATGGCAGGGTGACCTTAATGACACGCCAGCATTTAGATGATTTTAGTACTGCGCTTAAACAAAGCAAAACAAGGAGGCATCATGGCTGTGTTGACAACACTATTTGTGTGTGTGTGTGTGTGTGTGTGTGTGTGTGTGTGTGTGTGTGTGTGTGCGGACGGACGTGTGCATGTCAGGCTGCATCTCCCTGCTGGGCATGGAAGGTGGGGGCATTGCCGAGCATCAGATTACAGCCTCCTCTGTGCACTACGGCATTCTGGGACTGCAGCGCTGGGGGCCTGAGAAGGCCCGCCTCAACAACAAGGGCCTGGTGAACGCCTGGACCTCCGCTGGACACGACAGGAACCCCTGGATTGAGGTGAACAGGTCTAAGTGTTCTTGGCCAATAACTGGTTGGGGAGAACCACATATATCCCATGATTCATTGCAACAGATGAAGACTTTTCATTCCTAAGAGACTACATTAGTGGTAGCATTGGTTTGGCTGTCAGTAGGAATTCTCTGGAACATGAATGATTTGCATGCGTGTGCATTACAAACATATTTGTGCGTGTGTGTCTGTGACTGTCTTTGTCTGTCACTGGTGGTATGCATTAGATGAGAATCAGAATCAGAATCAGAATCAGCTTTATTGGCCAGGTTTGCATATACAAACAAGGAATTTGACTCCGTTAATCTCCGTTAATCTCTGCTCTCAAAGTATTCACTAATATAGGAATACAAATGGAAAGGACAGTAAAAAATATACAAAATACTGTTAAAAGTACAACATACAATATAACAATACAATAAAATATACAACCAATAGCCGAATCTCACTGTGGCCCTGAGAGCACTGCAAGGTCAGAAAGCACATGCAAATAGACAAGACGGAGTGTGTTGTGTTGTGTTCCTGCAACGTTTTATGATCTCTGAATTGGCAACATGTTCCTGTAATGTTCTGTGTTGTCTGAATTAGCCTGAGTGCTAACAGATGAAGATGTTTCCTTAAATTTGTTAGTTTCCTGAAGACGTAGCGTGTTGAGCTCCATAGCTCCAGCTCCAGCATGGTCACCATAGATACCAGCCTGTTGTGTTGCGTTGCGTTGCGTTGCGTTGCGTTGCGTTGTGTTGTGTTGCGTTGTGTTGCGTTGTGTTTTTAAAAGGCACGCTCTCGTTGCTCAGGTGAACCTGCAGAGGAAGATGCGCTTCACAGGCATCATCACTCAGGGCGCCAGCCGCATGGGTGTGGCGGAGTACATCAAAGCCTTCAAGGTGGCGTCCAGCCTGGATGGCCGCACCTACACCATGTACAGACTGGAGGGCCAAAAGACAGACACAGTGAGTGCTCCTCCTGTTACTCATCAAGTTCTTTTGCTACACGTCCAAACTCAAAGTGTGGAAACTGTTGAAGGAAAATGTTTTCGGGTTTATTTTGTACCAACAGTACTCGGTGACCCCGAGAAACAGAGATGTTTATTTTTTATCTTATTTTTTATTTTTTTTCTTTATTTAACCAGGGGGGGTCATATTGAAATAGTCTATTGACATAGTCATTTTAAATGGTCCCTGGCCAAGAAAGGCAACACTTAAAAATGTAAATAAATGTGAAAAATCGCCAGATTTCTCTTTTAAGGTCTTGAACAAAATCTGGAATGCACAAAGCGCAAAACATGTCAAAGGTCAAAATACAAACAAACATGCACTACTGTCATACAAAACTAGGAAGTACTTTTTTTGAAAAGCAGAAATGATTTGGGGGGAAAGGCAAGCTGTATCCAGTGAAGCTAGACAGCAGTGAGTAGGTCCCAGCATAGCTGTGGTTGAAGTTTTAATGCGCTGGGTTAATGGGGCGCTGATTCACCTCCCTCCAGGTTTTTGTGGGGAACATGGACAACGACGGCACCAAGACCAACCTGTTCGACCCGCCCATCATCGGCCAGCACCTCCGCATCATCCCTGTGGTCTGCCGCAAGGCCTGCACCCTGCGCATGGAGCTAGTCGGCTGCGAGCTCAACGGTACATTGCTAGCATGTTTAAGGGATGGGTCATAGGGATGGGTCATAGGGATGGGTCATAGGGATGGGTCATAGGGATGGGTCATAGACACACAGGGGACTTGTTTAAGGGATGGGTCATAGGGATGGGTCATACACACACAGGGGACTTGCTTAAGGGATGGGTCATAGGGATGGGTCATACACACACAGGGGACTTGCTTAAGGGATGGGTCATAGGGATGGGTCATAGACACACAGGGGACTTGCTTAAGGGATGGGTCATAGGGATGGGTCATACACACACAGTGGACTTGCTTAAGGGATGGGTCATAGGGATGGGTCATAGACACACAGGGGACTTGCTTAAGGGATGGGTCATAGGGATGGGTCATAGACACACAGGGGACTTGCTTAAGGGATGGGTCATAGGGATGGGTCATAGACACACAGGGGACTTGCTTAAGGGATGGGTCATAGACACACAGGGGAATCTTAATTTGAGACGTTCATCTGTCATGTCATGTCAAAGTAAATCTAGCTTCAATCAAAAAGTTAGGTGTACAAGTTTTTTAGAATGTACTGGATTATACGTATATGTGTATATTATAAGGGACCTGGAAAACAGCACAGACTTAGTAGTTTCACCAGGGAATCTGCACAGGCATGTATATATCCACAATGAAGGAACCCACCATCTGAGTCAAGCCTGTTACTCACCCTGAACTGACATATGAACACACCCACCCAGGGCCACACCCACCCAGGGCCACACCCACCCAGGGCCACACCCTCTGCGTCTACAGTCATTTGCTTTATTTATGCCGTATGAGCTATGACAGGAGCTTTATTTATGCCGTATGAGCTATGACAGGAGCTTTATTTATGCCGTATGAGCTATGACAGGAGCTTTTATTTATGCCGTATGAGCTATGACAGGAGCTTTTATTTATGCCGTATGAGCTATGACAGGAGCTTTTATTTATGCCGTATGAGCTATGACAGGAGCTTTTATTTATGCCGTATGAGCTATGACAGGAGCTTTTATTTATGCCGTATGAGCTATGACAGGAGCTTTTATTTATGCCGTATGAGCTATGACAGGAGCTTTTATTTATGCCGTATGAGCTATGACAGGAGCTTTTATTTATGCCGTATGAGCTATGACAGGAGCTTTTATTTATGCCGTATGAGCTATGACAGGAGCTTGATGTCATTTTGGCAGCTGGAACTCCCATATGGTCCAAATAAGTTGCGCTTTTGTTTCCAAGCAGAAGATGAAAGGTGTACACATACTTTTCTGTTCCGATTCTCGCGGTGTTGAATTAGATTGGAAATGACTTGAAACAATTATAATGAAACTGTGCACACATCCTCCTAGTGTCTTTTTTTTAATGAAAATGGTACATTTTGTGATGAGATTGTTCCGGTGAAGAAAATGTGTGTCCTTTCTCTTCGTAAGAGTTTGGGACAGTTCCATTTCAGTGGTGCTACATCAGCAGAGGCATTAGCCCTGATAGCGATGGCCTCCAGCCAGGCTTCCTCATTATGGGAAATGGAATTGTCCCCTGCTGCTTTTCCGACTCATTCTTGTCATCGTAAACTATGCAGTTTTCCATGCCCATGCCTGTCTGTTTCTTTCTCTTGGCAGTGCCGTCTCAACATCACGCATGGCCTTCACACAGAGTACTCCCAAGCATGCCTCTCACACTAACACGTATACACACACACACACACACTGGCAGTGCCGTGTCAACATCACGCATGGCCTTCACACAGAGTACTCCCAAGCATGCCTCACACACTAACACGTACAGTAGCCTATACACACACACACACACACACACATACGTATACACACACACATACACTGGCAGTGCTGTCTCATTATCATGCATGGCCTACACACAGACTACATATAATGAGCATTACACAGACACACAGACACAGAAACACACACACAGACACACACAGACGACTGTCCGCTGCATGCCACCGACTGCTGCCCTGGTTGGCCACTGACCCGGTTTGTGTTGCTCTTGCTTGTGCTGCTGTTGTCTGTCCACTTGTCTATCATTTTTCTCTCTCTCTGTCCCTCCCCCTCTCTCTCTGTCCGGGGGTCCTGACTCCACAGTCTATTTGAACACGACAGGTTGCTCCGAGCCCCTGGGCATCAAGTCTCGTCTGATCAGCGATGCTCAGATGTCGGCGTCCAGCACCTTCCGCACGTGGGGCATCGAGGCGTTCACCTGGCACCCGCACTACGCCCGACTGGACAAGCAGGGCAAGACCAACGCCTGGAGCGCTGCCAGCAACAGCCGCTCTGAGTGGCTGCAGGTCAGTGCTTGGGCTGTGATGATCTGAGTGTACTTAACAAGTACTTACTGTAAGCACTTCTGGTTGGTCCAAAAAGAGAATGTTTGAGAGAGTTGTCCTCACTGTATTCATCAAGCAAAATATGTCATTTATTTGTTTACTGGAATTGAACCCTTTGGAACCTTAACGTGCCTGTGAAATCATGTGAGTTATTCTTCAAGAAGATGCTGGGTGAATAAAAATGGCAATAAATATGCTGTCTGTTGATGTCCTTCAGGTTGATTTGAAATCTCCCAAGCGCATCACGGGCATCATCACGCAGGGGGCCAAGGACTTCGGCAGTGTTCAGTTTGTGTCCGCTTTCAAGGTGACCTACAGCAGTGACGGTCAGAGCTGGACTGTGATCAAAGATGAGAGGACTAACGACGACAAGGTGAGCGGCCAAAGCCACACACACACACACACACACACACACACACACACACACACACACACACACACGCGCGCACACACACGCGCGCGGGCACACACACACACACACAAATACACACAAATACGCACACACACACACACACACACACTTACTGTAATCTCCATACTCATGTTTATTATTAATATTATTATTATTTAAAATAACAAATCCTTGTGAATCTTTAGCTTAAAAAATGTAGTGAATGTTTTGGATTGAAACTTTTCTGTGGGACATAGCAGCACATGGCGAGATGGCCGTAGCCGTCTGTCCATCGCATGTTTCATTTCCATCACTGCTGATGTGCTCTCCACCGCAGATCTTCCCCGGCAACAGTGACAACAACGTCCACAAGAAGAACGTGTTCGAGCCTCCCTTCTACGCCCGATTCGTCCGCGTCCTGCCATGGGCGTGGCACGAGCACATCACGCTGCGAATGGAGCTGCTGGGTTGTGACGAGTAGCACCTCTTCCTCCCTCCCTCCATCCCTCCTTCTCTTCCCCCTCTCTCCTCTTCCCCTCTCCCTCCCTACCTCCTGAGCCATGCCTGCACTGCCTTGCTCCCAGCACCAGAGGGCAGCGTTGCCCCACCAGCCGGCACAGCTGGGGGGACTCTGAGTCCAGCTCCTTGGACACGACACAGCCTGCATCTTTGACCACACGCCACACAGTGACCTCCCGGCTCTTATTTTCACACGCTCGCACTCTCTCTTTCTATCAAAGACACACATGCACACACACACACACACACACACACTACACAGTCCAAACCACAGTGATGCTGCCTCATTGAGCGATGAGGATTGAACTCCACTTTGAGGTGCTGAAATGCGTCACACGCTCATTTCTTTGTAGCAACTGAATGGCTTGGAAAAGGGTTTTGTTTGTGAGTTGGAAGTATTGCCAGTATCCAAAATTAATTAGAGAGGTGTTCTTGATATGTTTGAACCAAGCAGAGTTTCGCCCATTTCTCACACTGGCTTTGCACAGTGTTTTCATGTACCGTTTAGCACCGCTGGGCTCTGGAACTGGAGTGCTGAGTGAGGTTCTGCTTTTGCAGAAGTTGTTCCTGGATTTGCTTGGCTGCTCTCTGTCCCTGTTTTGTGACAAGAGATCATTCATTTAGCGAGAGATGTACATAAACCAAAATAGTCACACTTAAAGTCATGGTTCTAGTGTTAGTTTAGTAGTTGTAAATCTGTTGTTGCAGGGTTTTGATCTCCCCAGTACAGTAACACATTAGGTAGTAAGTAGAGCACAGTGATCTGATTGTGAATATGTTGAATTGAAATGCTCTGAAATGTGTTCCTGCTTCTGTAAATGGGTTTTAAGTTTGTTTAACATTTCTTTATTATTGATGATATTATAACAGTGATTAGAGCATACATGTCTATTTGTGCTAATAATGTAAGTTGTTTACACTTACTATGTAATAAGTAAGTATTACTATAAATAGATAAAATGATCTATTCGTGTCATATTCACTCTCATTGTAAACAAACAAAATATGATCTAGTGTGACTAAGTTAAGGAATATACAGGTCAACATTCATGCCAATAAAAGTTTTGGCCCAACACTGCCAAATATTTTTCTCAGGTAGAGATGAATTTATTGCATTGTGCTACTGAGGTTTTTATGACGTGCATTTAAGCTAAATATCATTTTTTGATGCAGTTTTTGGAACATACCCATTCTTACAGAATAGTGAAACCACAGCAGTGGATCAGAAATAGTGGTTGCTTTGCTGGGGCGACTCTAACATGAAACTGTGTGATTGTGTAACACATGATGGGGAATATAGGGATGTTTGTTTATTGTGTTTATTTGGGGCTGGTTTTGCTCAGAAGAGAAGATAAATGCATAGTGGCTGATGAATTAGTCCACGTTTCTTACAGTCAAAGGCTGTTTATGAGAAACAGATGGCTTGGGGAGACGTGGCTGCTGCCAACATGATAAGGAGAATAGGAGCTTAAATCAAATTAAGAATGATTTCTACGCTTCCCCTTAATGTCCGTCCGAGGTGTCAATCAACATAATAAGTCCAGGCTTTGGCATTGTGATACCCCCCATGAATTATGAATTTTGGGCTTGTGCAATATGATAGGAGTTTTAATATTAATGAATGGTTAAAAAAAAGATCATTATTTCTCTGCACTGCTTTCCACTGAGAATAGAGGGGATCGTGGTTATTATCACAAGCTGATAAATACTTATCAACCACAACAGTGTTTCCTTAAGACCGAATGCATTCTGTGGGTTTTAATCATTTTCATTACCAATTATATCGTTTTCTGGTAGATTTCTCTGAGGATGTTGCTATGATCTTTGCTATATTAGCTACATAATAGTCCCCAACTGTTTCTTCCTGTTTTTTCTAAACCAATGAGTTTTATGCTTCATACAAATTGCTGTCATTGTTGTGTTCTAAGCATAGATTTGGTGCACTCTTGATGTTTCAGTCTTAAACAGATTTGTCCTGTTTGGTCTTTAAATGAAGACATAAATAATAAAGAGTTTAAATGATTTTATGCAGCATTCCATTGTGTTTGCGTTATATGGCAGGATGTACATACATATGAATCATATAAACTGGGTTAAATGGGTTATACACCCATACAGATAATTCTGCCCCCCACACATCAGTATGCAAGTACAGCTCATGCCGGGTTTCATTGCTTGTCCTATATACTGTGGAATAGAATGGTGGCCAGGATTGCTTTGTTCTGGACAAATGAATAATTAAACCAAACAACAAAGACTACTGGATTCATGGCAGATTTGTGATGCTGTGATTCTTCATGTCCTATAATAAATAGGCTGTACTTTAATGATCATACTCTTGCGATAGCTGAATACATTGATCAAAGCCCACCTTGGTCATCATGAGTAGAACCATTAGGAGTATCTTTGGACTAAAATATAGACTAGGCTCAAGTGAGTCAGCTACCTGAAGTTACTGCTGTTCTTGAGTCTGTAATTCTGCGTGTGTGGACAAACTAAACGAGTCCAGTCATGCCAGTGTCAGCTGACCCCAGTGTCCAACGGTTACTCTCAATGCCTCCATTGTCTCTCCTTATACATTCAATACTGGTGTCAGACCTAGAGGTAAATAGAGTCAGCACAACAGTGCATCGTGCAGACAGGTCTACAGATCGTAATTATTGAAACCCTATAGTAATTATACCATGCCCACAAACTTGGCTGTGGACTCGGAATTAATTCTTAATTTTGATGAAAAACAAAAGTAAAAGGTTATATCCGGGGCAAAGCCTACACATGATATTGAGCAACCTCATTCATTTTACATGCAGTGGCACTCGTTCTAAAAAGATGGACATTCCTCTACAATGAGCAAATGACAGGAAACATGCACATCTATACTTAAAGGCAATTAGGCCTATGGTACTCTATGGTTTACCTAAAAAGTGTACAGTGAATCCTGCACATTGATACTTTGAACAGCCTACTCTTTGTATCTTTCTACATAAAAATATTATTAGCTGTCAGTCTAACTGGATGGTCAATGGAAATATATTATTGACAAACCACCCTACACCCCATGATGTTCCTCTTCTAATGTTCCTCTCTGAGTTGGATACAAGGCGCACATAGGCCTGAATGCACCATAAAAAGTGACTGCATACTTTATTGAAAGTCCTGTGTTGCACACAGCTAAATAATGATTTATCTCTAGAGGAATTTAGTTCCTGCTCTCGCCCTCACCCATACCCACAACACTGGTATTCGTGTCCTCGGGCATGAGCTTTCATCTGTATCTTGGGAACGGACTCACACCGAGCTTCAAACAGCGCTAATGGGTCTGTGTCTGCTAGAAAAGCGTCTCTCATAGTGACGGAAAAACTGAAGGAATTCGACCAATTGAGAAGTGAAGAACAGGGTAGGCCTATACATTTACAGGAAGGAATTCTAGAAAGTTAACCTGACATCCTGCCCATTCCAAAGGCTGTGTAACAGCTTTTTCCGCGACGCTGAGTTGACAGAAAGGCACTTGAACCACTGCTGACAGATTGACACTTGAATCACTTGGGAGTAAAAACGACAAACAGCGATAGACTAACAAAAACAGCAGGTGTAGGGTCACAGACTCGTGTAGGAAACCGCGCGGATTTAAGGGGAGTTGACACTACTGCAGGTTCATAGTAGGATGTAGGTGGATGTAGGTGGAGGTGCGAATGAACACGCATGTAATATCGGGAGTACGTGGGCATGTGATAGAGTTCGGTAAACACTGAACATCTGCAGAGCTATCTATAGACTAGGCTTCCACTTTTCCGTCTTTTGCTCTGGAAAATTGACAGTCTCTAAGGATCTCCGAGGAAAAGTGGAATTTGTTTATCAGCTTTCCTCCAGCCGACTGTGTTATTGCAGTCCTCTTATGCGTATCCTTTCTGTGTTCTATTTCAGATCAACAACACCCTGTGACTTTATTGCAGCGCCAAAACAAGCGCCACAACAGGGGCTTTTGAAACTACAATCAAGGTTAAATGCACTCCATTTTTAAAGGTCTTCCGTCATTGTTTGGTTTGACCCACTGTTTTTATTGAGTAAACAATCAAAATCTTCTCATGAGCAAACCAAAGTTAAACACACTGCGGTACGCACGCGATGTTATCCCAACTAAGCGCAGACACCAGAAAAGCCACTTGAGCGTTTTCTCAGGAGATGGTACACCAGTGAAGTTCAAAGGGGATGCCTCTCTTAAATGACGTCACCCCTCGTAATTCATCAAAATATCAATGAAAAGGCGAGGAGGGTGGGCACAGTATTCTAGTCCATCACGCACATAAAGGAGCACTAAGGCAGCCGGAGGACGCCCTTCGTCGACTTGAGTTTGAGATTCTAAGAAACAGTGAGTAAATGTCTTTTATTACTAGAGAACTAGAGTTCTTACATCACATAATTATGTCCAGAGACATATGAACCCAAGCAAATTTACAATGTCGAGACCTCCTTGCCATTAAAGAAACTCATAAATACCTCTTTGTATTACTTGTGGTCCAGTCTTACAGTGATTCTTTTCGACGTGAAATGTCTATTTTGATTCTGAACTATTTTGGTTTGAAGGGGATTTTAATCCAACTTTTTAAAACTTATGCTTTGTTCCCTCGACGCGTGTAGCAGCAAATTTGTACAGAGCTTAACGTGATTGGAAATGATCACAGTCTGAAAGTTTCTGTGGCTTATTAATTGCTCTAAGATAGGCTACATTAAGTTACTGTTATGTCCTATCGATGTCTCCTCACCGAAATAAACACTTTCGAAATTTAGTGACACCATCTGTAATTCACTGCATCTGCGTTTGATTAAGTCAGCACTTTCTCTTGGTTGCTCAATTTTGTATGTGTTGACATTCATAAGGATAAAAACATCCAATCCAGATACAAATATTAACAAATGTTAATATCAATTTATGTGGTCCAGCCAGAGTCCCCACAGAAAATGTACCGGTATCGAGTTGAGAGGATGAACATGTGGATATCACGTCACCTGGTGGTCATTTGGCTTTACTTGCACTTCAGCGAAGCATCACCAAGATATTCCAACGGCTTCTTCTACCAAGACGCAATGAATGGGAACGGCAATGGAGAGAGTAGGCTACATATGATCATTTTGTTCAGTTGGCAACTGTAAGAGATCGTCTCATTTTTATCAAATACTTTAGCGGGGCTAAAATAGGTAATATTTGTTTAAGATGCCTTATATAAAAGTGTCATCAAGTGTTGCAACTGTCAGAATCAGTTAAACACAGTCAATGACAATAACTGCCCTATTAATGACAGGGAAGACGTCAAGGTCACCGATTCTTCATCAATTGCTGTGGGAATAATGTTGCTTCCATGTTGCAGTACACTTCAGCGGCGTGCGCCTTCATGTGGAGAGCCCGAGGTCGACGGTGGCGGCTGTTCAGGGCAGCAATGCCACTCTGCCCTGTCACTACCGGTATGAGCCGGAGATTCACACACCTCGTCGGACCAGGGTGAAGTGGTTTCGACTTTCTTCGACAGATGGCAGTCTGGAGGAGGACGTTATGGTGGCTATAGGCACGCGTCACCGGAGCTATGGTGGCTTTCGGGGGCGCGTGCGCCTCCGCCGAGAGGCCCCTGGGGACGCATCCCTAGTCATCAGTCCGCTAACCGTGGATGACACTGGCCTCTACCGCTGTGAAGTGATCGACGGACTAGAGGATGAGAGCGTTACCGTTGGGCTAGAATTCCGAGGTATCCCAAGTGATCAAACATCGTGTTTGTCCCACGACAAAATATAGGCGCCTATCTACATACGAGTAGTTTAGGCTATTGAAACTCTTTTGTACATTCAGCTCTGTAAACCATTAGTGAAATGACATATTTTTTCTGTTGTTATGCACTTTTTAAAGTATTGCGTTTACTTGGGTCAACAAATTATTATTTATTTTTTATATTTTTCATTTGTTGTAGGCTACCTTTATATTATCAGATGAAATCAGTTGAGAGCCATGGTCAGTGTTTACCTGGCTATATTGCGTCAGCTAGAGTATAAATAATACACTAAATGACACAGTGTATATACTGTAAAATATGACATAGACTACTTACGCTATGACACTAGAGCAGTGTTTCTCAAACTTTTTCAGACCAAGGACCACTTAATCAATAAAAAAAACCTCACTGACCACCTAGCTAAAAAAAAAAGAGTAGACCTACTTAAATAGTTACTTACACAATAGGCTTACTCCCTGAGCACTGAGCCACGTTGCTTATTTTCTGTGCACCTTGCTTGTGTCAGAGGATTCATATGATTTAAACCGGCATAACTTACATAGGCAGCGTTGCAGAACTGTTTGGATTTACATACATGTTGGTTCAATATGGCAAACAACTCATCTATATTATATTTTACCACGTCTGCTCGCGGACCACTTGGGATAGCTTGCGGACCACCAGTGGTCCCCGGACCTCACTTTGAGAAACACTGCACTAGAGGACAAAGAATACTTTGTAAAGAGTGTACCATAGACTGTTCTATGTAGACCTGCTAATCACAAGATCTGATTAGCAGGTCTAGCAGTACTATGGCTTGTTGCTGAAGAGCAGTGAGTTTGAGTTCTCTGTTCTCATTAATCTAGTAAACAGAAAACGACCACTGCTGTAATAAACTCTCCATGGCACAGGAAAAACTGACTGACTTGCCCTCTCCTCTCAGGGGTGGTGTTCCCTTATTACTCCTCCAGAGGGCGCTACCAGATGAATTTCCATGAGGCCAAGCGGGTGTGTGAGGAGCAGGGTGCAACACTGGCCACATTTGACCAGCTCTTTGCTGCCTGGGAAGAGGGGCTGGACTGGTGCAATGCAGGGTGGCTGGCGGATGGCACAGCCCAGTACCCCGTGTCCATACCAAGAGAGGCCTGCGGGGGCGCTCATCTGGCCCCTGGCCTCCGCAGCTACGGCCTGCGGCATCAACACCTTGACCATTTTGATGCCTTTTGCTTCACTGCCTCCCTCAAAGGTAACAGATAATTGCAGTCGTAGTGGATGGCAAAGGTCTATCCAGGTGACCTGATCACATGTTATTCAGTGGCAATAGCAGCCTGTGCTGTCTGACCCCTCTCTCTGACCCTAGGCACCGTGTACTTCCTGGAGCAGCCTCGGAGGGTGAACTTCACGGAGGCGGCGCAGGCCTGTCGGGATGCGGGCAGCGAGATGGCCAAGGTGGGCCAGCTGTACGCTGGCTGGAGGTTCCAGGGCCTGGACCGCTGTGACGCGGGCTGGCTCGCCGACGGGAGTGTGCGCTACCCGATCTCCAGACCCCGGGCCAACTGTGGCCCAGAGGAAGCTGGAGTGCGCACTTTTGGCTATCCTCCACGCCAGCAGAAGCACGGTGTTTACTGCTACATGCCCCACTGGTAAACATGGGCCGGTGCTACATGCCCCACTGGTAAACATGGGCCGGTGTTAATGTGCCCGCAGTGCAAACTACCACTCTGCAGTTCATCATTTGGTAGCTAAACTTTGCTGAATCCCTCAGGACATGACGCCAATGTAATACAACTTTTATTGAGACAAATTGTTTTTTGACAAATCATACTCGCTTTCTGACGATGCTAATGGCGCACCGGTCATTTAGAAATGGCTTAAGTAACTGTGACTCTTTTATGTTTGTTATTACATGATTATAATATTGGATCATTTAATGTTTATTATGTATTATGTAATTTTGTGTACAATTCCAAGCTCCCTGTTTAAATATAGATACACCTCAGCAGCCACAGCCATATTGTCCCAAAATGTCAGCATAATATATCTCTCTGCACAGGTTATCAGTGAAAAGAGGTTGGTGCACGCACACATCACCAAAATGATGATGTACGGATGACTTAATACTACCCAGCATATGATTATTTGAACTATTTCATAGATTTAGATTTGTAACAAGCAGGGGAGCGTATAATGTATGTATGCTAGCAGGGGAGCGTATAATGTATGTATGCTAGCAGGGGAGCGTATAATGTATGTATGCTAGCAGGGGAGCGTATAATGTGTGTATGCTAGCAGGGGAGCGTATAATGTATGTATGCTAGCATCCATCACTAGTATTTCTCTCAAATGTTTTTCTCCTTACTCACTACCTACACCACTTATATGTCTGCTCACTCACTATCTGGGTCACCTAAAGCTGTCACCTCGGTATTCTCTGTGGTGATACCCAGATTCAACCGCTTGCCACCTCAGGCTGGGTGGCACTCTGATGGTAAATGACTCAGAAGGTAGATTTTGAGTTGTGCTATTCCTGTAGTTAGGCTACTTTTGATATATATTACTGGGTATTCGTATGTTGTTGTTTTTAATGTTAATCAATGACTTGTGGTCTGTTATTCCTTGTCCGAAAATGGAAAATCTGGAAATAAAAGCCCACGAGTGTCTTACAAAGTCTTACAAATCACGGCATTAAGTAAGCATGTGTTGATAAAACTTGGTTGTTACGAAATAAATAATATTTTCCATCTTGAAAATAAATATTTTTTCCACAATTGGCTCGTTGGACACTTTATTAAAGGGACACCAGGCAACGTTTTTGTGTTAATTAATCATCTTTGTAAGTCGGTATATGGTTAAATGACTCATTACAGGTCGAATGAAGACTCTCTCGCCCGCCCCTACTGCCTGTAGGAAGAATATCCCGCTTGCAAGTTCGGTGTATCGTACCCGCTGACCTTCAGTCTCACAAAGTCTCAGACATCGCGAGAAGCAGGATCAGTTTACATCCTGTATCCCCAGCACAGAGGCAGGCTAACAAAACGCTAGCGATTGTTGCAAACGTGTGTATAATGGCAGAGCCGACGAAGAAGCAGCGAAAACCCTTGACGGAAGATGCAAAGAAAAGGAAAAGAGCTTCAGACCGAGCAAGGGCTCGCACACGTATCGACATGTACAGACGCTAGGGGAGCTTTGTAGAGAAAAAGCACTCAGGCTTGCCTGGTGTCCCTTTAAACTTAGAATTTTTTTAACTATATCATGCTGCATCTAAATACTCCAATGGAATATTCCAACGTTGCCAATAGGTGGCGACATTTTCAGTCAGGATCCCCATTGACCCCTGACAGATGACCAAGGGTCTTAGGAAGGAGAGGAGAAATGGATCTCCGATACATAACATGACCACCATAAGCACAAAACTGAACCCCTAAACAAGCGCCACTTTAGAAAGTTTAGGGGGTGTGTGAGAGAGAGAAAAGACAGGAGAGTTTTAACCTCCCCTCCCCCCAGCCTTCTGCAATGCAAACAGACATTTGATGATCCCTCTGAGCCCAAGACACGTCCTATTTACACCTGCTTACCAAACATAGGCACTGGATAGAGGAGGAGCATGAAAAGAGACTTGTGTTCCCGGCAGAGCCCGCTCCCCGCGCCAGACCTTGTGTCCCCCAGCAGAGCCCACTCCGCACGCCAGACCTGCATGAAGGCCCTACTGTACAGCATGAGAGGGACATTCATGCTGTTCTACATGCCAGGGGTAAAAATATACTAAATGGTGAATTTGTGTCCAAGGTTTCTGGGATGTGTCATCAGGTTGTTTATATATACTGTAGGGTGACGCACGTTGAATTTAAAAGGTCTTACTGTATCAAAGATACTCTTAATTGAATTAAAGTTTTTTTTACACTACAATATGCCAGCGATGCAAATTTGCTTATTTTTATAGGTAAATATTTAATCAGTACAGGAGTACTCTACTTCATTTGCTATTATTGAAACAACATCCAAAATGCATATACCGGTAAAGTGAAAATATATATGTATATATATATATATATATGTTTAAATAGAAGCATGCAGATTTTAGTATTTCAAAATCACAATCAAAATCATTAATCTACCAAATCTAGTTACCGAGCAAAAGATTGGTATTCAAACTTTTATTTGAGTTTTCGTCTCAAACCAGGTTCTTTCATCAGACATATAGGCACATATACAGCACATAGTGAATCACATTTGTAGTGTGCTTTAGAAGGACTGAACATACCTACCCTCATATGTACACACACACACACACACACACACACACACACACACACCTATGCATGCACAGCACGCATGCACCTCTTTGCACACTTACCCAGTACATTCTTATTTAGCTCCTATCAACGTACATTCTCTGAAACATGCATTTGGGTCTTAGCTAGTCAGCGATGGTAAAGTCAACAAGCAAGACATTATATCAATCTCAAGCACATATCTTTTTTTCCACCCCAGGATCATAAATTACCATGCTATTATACAATATATTTGGTGCCAAATATTTATTTCAGGGGTTAGACAGTGATGGTAATTTGACAATTATTAGACACCAATGTTTTGACATAATCTTTTTTCTACTGTACAGTCAAATGGGTAAAACAGCATGGATGGGCATTCTCTTGCCTTTTGATCTGTCACACAGGACCAAGAGATATTTCAAGGCTGAAGCATTCTCTCAAACTCTGGTTTGGACACAATAATCTTATTTGATCAATACTTCTGTTGGTTTGGTGAAATCTAGTCGGTAGTGTCAAATCTGCCTAGAAGGCCAAAATAGTGTGCATTATGTCATCAAGCATGGTTAAGTACCATCTCTCAGGCCAAAAGGCATTCACAGTAAATGTCAACCAGACAAAGGTCTCTTTTAGAGACGTGTCTTCTCCTTATAGAGAAAGAAACTACTTTATCACAACCAGGGATTGTTTTAACCATTTAACAGAAATGGATTTTAAAATGAAATAATATATCGGTAGTGTGGTTGTGGTCACTGGTAGTGGTGCAACTGAAGTGCTATGCACTACAAAGTGAAATCTGTAATCTCAGAAAATATATTAGATCTGACTATTCAGGAAAACTAAGTTACTGATCTGATTGACCACAACCTTAGTCGCTCCGTCTAAATGTAAGACAGGTAAGAAATGTGAGTCTTTTGCTGGATCCCAGTGGCTGAGCTAATGGGGAATTGTTTGTCTTTTTCTCAGGAAAAGATACTTGTACTCTCTGTGGTCCTGAGTAAAACAGAAAACAAAATACAAAAATATACTAAACTTTGCAAATTAAAAAAGAAACTATGAGCTTTTCATAATTACCAACTGTAGTCAAGGCAGCCTTTTGTCTTTGATGGCGTGTGCTACTGTAGGACTTGAGGAGTTACTTTCTCTCTCTAAATTAACACCAACTTCGGGTCTGTTTACAGAAGAACAGTTCACAAATTTAGCAAAAAATGTCTCATTGGAACTATAGCATTAGCAATCTTTCCTCAACTTACTCCTCTTTACAGTCAGAACAAAGTAACACTTTTAAATCCGATTAGCCAGGCAGACTACAAAACCAAATGTTTGACAATGTTTATATAAGCTGGGCAATCTCTCTTACGTGTGTTTGTTTTTGTCAGGCAAAAATGTCTTGTATAGAAATATTTTTTAACAACAGAATCCTTTTTTCCCTAATGTTAGTCTCTTCTGTCCTGTTTAGAGGTGTTTCCGCCATGTCCGACTGCTTGCCACTTTAGACTGCTGCTTCAGGGATCGTTTCCTCAGTCTGATGTTGGTACTACCTGGTGAGGATGTAACGAACACAAGCATCTTAAATATCACTCAGGTTTCAAACAGACAAAGCACTGATGAGCTCAGCTGAGAGGTAGAAACTCACTGCCTATACACTCCACTAGGGGATCCTCCCATCGGCCATCTGGCATGCAGCGCACCACAGACAGGTGGCGCTGTGTGAAGCCTTCGTTACACTGGTAACGCACGATGGAGTTGACAGGGTAGCGATTTTTGGGGGTGTCCATCAGTCTAGCATTCTCCACCTCAGGAGGCGAAGAGCACATGACTATATTGAGGGAGATACAAACAACACAACGTTAAAAGAGGACATATAGCTTACACACTGTATAGCTTATATAGCTTATAACATAGGGCATATACTGTAGCTTACACACTGTATAGCTTATATAGCTTATAACATAGGGCATATAGCTTACATAATGTATATAAAGCTTATATAGCTTATAACATAGGGCATATAGCTTACACACTGTATAGCTTATATAGCTTATAACATAGGGCATATAGCTTACACACTGTATAGCTTATATAGCTTATAACATAGGGCATATAGCTTACATACTTTATATATAGCTTATAAGGCTCATAACATAGGGCATATATCTTACATGCTGTATATATAGCTTATGTAAGGGATAATGTATTGTCCGCCGGTAATTATCAGAAAATAAGTCCCGACAGGGAGAGCAGAACCCCGACGTGGAGGAGTTTTGCTTCGACCTGCAGCGGAGGAGTTTTGCTTCGACCTGCAGCGGAGGGGTTTTGCTTCGACCTGAAGGGACTTATTTTCTGATAATTACCGGCGGACAATACATTATCCCGCTTATTACACAGCTACTTGCCAAAACGAGAAAAGAAACCTAACACAACGAATCTTTAAAAATGATTTTGCTACCGTTTTGTGTCTTCCGCTGATAAAATAAATAGTTCGGCACACAGATAGAACTTGACAGTTTCAGGTGTTGCGTGGCAACGTCTTACTAGCTTACTTTCCCTTTCAATGAAATTCCATTGCAATAAGCGAATGCAATTCTTGTCGTTCTTGCCGTCTTCAACCCATTGCCATTGACAGCGGTGATTATATACTTTGCCGGTGATTTATATAGATTTAACATAGGCCCGAACGTTGGGAAGGCCCATTCATGTGAATGGAACTTTCTGCAGCACTCTGAAGAGCCGTGTAATAAATATATTATAACATAGGGCATATAGCTTACATACTTTATATATAGCTTATAAGGCTCATAACATAGGGCATATAGCTTACATACCGTATATATAGCTTATAAGGCGCATAACATAGGGCATATAGCTTACATAGTGTATATATAGCTTATATATATATTATAACATAGGGCATATAGCTTACATACTGTATATATAGCTTATATACATTATAACATAGGGCATATAGCTTATATACTGTAACATAGATGTTCTGACACACCTTAATGACAATGAGCAGCCATATCATCACTCTTGTCTATAGATTAGAGAATATATATATAGTGGGGAAGGTTTGAGCACTGACCTGGTCCACTCTTGTCTATAGATTAGAGAATATATATATAGTGGGGAAGATACTGACCTGGTCCACTCTTGCAGGTGAAAGGCAGGTGGTAGTTGCAGGGAACGTCGTTCCACTGGCCGTTCTCGTGCCAGATCATCACCACGCAGTCCTCTCCAGCGTTGAAGTAGTTATCAGGCTGATTTGGTCTCCAGTTCTCGAAGCTCTGTCAAATAAGGCATTATCAACATATTTGTTTCAAAGATAAAAAAAAAAACTTTGATGAATTTTTTTTGATGAATGATCAGGGATGGGCTAAATACATCAGAATGTATTTTAAAATAAAATGTCAAATACCCTTTTTAAGCTGGACAGTGTTAGAGAGCAACAGCTTTTTTCTGCCTATGAGACATGCCATTAACCTAGAAACAGTCAACGGATCAACTATGCTGACCTGCCTGTTAAATCTCATAGCCTAAATACTGTATCAGAGATGTACTCAAAAAGTCATAACTGAACTTGTCAAGTGGAGACAAGTCGCTTATATCATCAGTGCATGCCCAGACTGCTTGATATTGCACTGTGTAACGCTGTTGATCTGAAGGATCATGACCCTTTGAGTTGGTTTTTAAGTGCAGCCTGGAGTACTTACCATCGGAGTCCCGTCCGTCCACCTGAACTCGTTCTGTACGTCCTTGTCGTTGAGTCCGATCCACTGATAGTCCTGCGCATTGGCTGGGCAGCAGAGACAAGGACAGGTAAGCTCAAGCACCTCCCTGTGCACGCAGGTACACACTACACACACACACTATGCACTACACATACACTATACACACTACACACTACACACACACACACACTACACACTACACACTACATACTACACACACACACTACACACCACACACACACTACACACACACACTACACACTACACACACACACTATACACAGACAATATACACACACACACACACACACACACACACTACACACTACACACTACATACTACACACACACACTACACACCACACACACACTACACACACACACACACACTACACACTACACACACACACTACACACTACACATACACTATACACACACACTACACACTACAGTATACACACACACACACACACACACTACACACTACACACACACTATGCACGCAGGTACACCAAATAATAGTGTCCACTTGGTAGCCTACTCACAGTTGACAAACTCCTGCTCCTCTGGGGTGGTGATGCTGACCAGGTGGGAGTTGAGCTCCTGACAGCGCTGCTCAGCGCTGCCCCAGGTCTCGCGCTCCGAGAAGTGAAGGTAGCAGCTCCCCATGAACTCCTCCCAGCCCTGCTCACAGCCCTGCGTTGCTGTGGGAACCACCAAAGACAAGTGGCTAGAGTGAGAGCCAAGTGATGTGCTACGTTTGAGGTATCTTGACACAGCTGTACAAAGCAGCTCATACCTTTTGGTCCCTTGGCCAGCAAATTAAATAATATATCAATTCAATCAACATATTCAATAATAAATTACACACAATGGCTTTCTTGTTTTTTTGTTTTTAAATTGAATATGACTCACGTGTGGCGCAGTCATCTCCTGTCTGTCCTGGAGGACACTGGCATACAGCGATGCCATCCTGGACTGAGCATGACCCAGAGCCACAGGGGTTGGGCGCGCAAGGATCAGCATCACCTAGAACAGCACGATAGCGCCAAGGTATGGGACAATCAATACAAGGGTTACCCTATTACTGTAAATAAAACAATATATTCATTTAGTTGTCCTCAGTATTTCACACACACACACACACACACACACACACACACACACACACACATTCATTCAGTTGTCCTCAGTATATTTGGTCCACTCCAGCGCATGATGTCTTAAGCTGAATGTACTTTTTAAGTTTGCTAGTTTGGCATATAGCAGTTGCAAAGGAACGCACAGATATACTTCATATAACAATGTGTTTGAAATACAGTACCATGAATGAGTTTTTATTATATTTTTTTTGTTATATTTAAAAACTTAGAAATTCATGGTTGAAGTCATGTATTGCACTACAGTAAATCTTTATTCATAAGCAGATTTACTGGAGTGCCTTCATGAACTTAAATTATGTGTGTAATGTTTGATCATGTGTGTAATGTTAAATTATGTGTGTAATGTTTGAGGAAAAAGGAATATCGGGACGTCACCATCTTCAACAGCCGGCTCCTCCACAACGGCTGGCGTCTGCAGTGGCACGGAGGAGGCAGTGGTGATGCTGGACACAGTGGTGGTGCTGACCCTGTCACTGACCACGCCGCTGGGGCTGGTGGTGCTGCCAGGGGACTCTGTGGTGAGGTCAGCCCATGTTGTTGGGAACACGTCTGGCTCTATCGTCGAAGTCGTAGTGGGCATCACCTCTGCGTCATGACCGCTCTCGTGCCCATGCGGTCCTCTTCCACTCATGAACTCCCCCGCGTACTGCTCGTGGGTGTAGCCAGGGGGCAGCTCCGCCCCGCTGGCCTCCACTGACCCCTGACCCTGCTCCTCCGTCTCCCTGGGATGCTCCGTCACCTCAAACACTTCGTTCTCCCTCAGGACGACTCCGTCGGGGCGATGAGAGACGCCGGACGGGAAGCCTGACAGGAAGCCGGACGGATACGCCGAGCCGAAGCCGCTGGCATCGCCCGAGCCCACGGGCCGGACGCCGGACACCTCCTGCTCCTCCTGACCACTCCCCGTCAGCTGAATCAGCCTGTGGTCCACGAAGGTCAGATCTGGGAAGCCGGAGGCAGAGCCACTGCTGCTGCTGACGTCGCCGCTAAGGAACCCGGAACCGCTGACGTCCGAGGGTCCCCTGCCCAGCTCCTGCTCCGCTCTCGTAGGGGTGACGGACTGGTCGACCAGCTCCCTGTCAATCAGCACGACCATGGAGTCTCCGCTCTCCTCTCCACTCTGCTCTCCGCTCTCCTCTCCACTCTGCTCTCCGCTCATCAAGGACTCCTCCACGTACTGCTTGAAGGGGTAGCCAGGGGGCAGCTCCCTGACCATGGAGTCTCCGCTCTCCTCTCCACTCTCCTCTCCGCTCTCCTCTCCACTCTGCTCTCCGCTCTCCTCCTCCGTCCCTGAGATCTCTCCGGAGGCCGCGGGGAGTGTGATGGTGCTGCCCTCCGTGGCCTCTTCAGGAAGGCCGGACGCAGAGCCCTGTCCAGAGAGCTGCTCTCCGCTGCCCTGGAGGATCACCGTGAGGCCAGATCCATCAACACCTGAGCCGGACTCCACTCCGCTTGGCCTGCCGCTGCCCGATACTTCCCCCGAGCCATCAGTGGACTCCTCCCCAGAGCCAGAGCCAGAAACGTCCACGAACATCGGAGAGATGGTGGGACGCACTGGTGGAGGACAAGGGACACATGCATGAGGGCAGATAAGTATGTTTGCAGTGTACTTTTAGTGATCCAGATACAAGACTGAGTTTATGCACTGTACCAGGCCTCAGAAGATCTGTGATTACGGTCATGTTCCACTCCGAAACCATGTGAGTTGTGTCCACTATGCCCTCGGAGATCAGCATGGACAGGTCAGCTACAAAGGCAAAATCCAACCAGTGTCACAAAAATGTAAACCAATCATTTAAATTAACTGTAATAAGAAAAATAAACAACATACATGGCATATTTCATGACACCTTGTAGGGTTTGTAAAATGTGATGTCATTTCCTGTTGGTCCACTCTAGTGGCCGTACCTCTGTAGCAGTAGGCGTCGTATCTGGCGTAGGGGCTGGGAAAGCCAGCCTGGCCAGGGTACACATGGACGGTGTGAACCCCGACTCGCCCTCCTCCGCAGTTCTGCCTCGGGTTGCGGATGGGATAGCGGACGCTGCGGTCAGACAGCCAGCCGGGGTGGCAGCTGTCCATGCCCTGGCTCCACGCCGCGTACAACTCCCCCGTGGAGGCCAGCGTAGCGTTCTGCCTCCTGCAGTAAGACTGAGCCTGGTAGTAGGTGAGGCCGGCCAGAGTGCTGACGTGGAAGAGCTTCCCTGAGAAGAGAGGGATGAGAGAAAAGAGAGATGAGAGAAGAGAGAGATGAGAGAAGAGAGAGATGAGAGAAAGAGCCAAACATAAGTTGGAGTATTGAGAGTCACAGTGGCTGTCCTCAGCTGGACAAGACTGGGCTTCCCAGTACGAGATGAGGTGACCAGTGCTGCTCACCCCTCAGCTGCTCCATGTGGCAGTAGACGTCGTAGTGCTCCCTGGCGTCCTTAAGGCCATATGAGCGAACACCAGGCTGCTGCTCTTGGTCTCCAGAGCATTTGGCTCGTGGATTTACAATAGGATACCTGAACACAGAGCACATTAGTGTTATATCACACACAAACAAGATCCTTCTGTAGGCATGCTATGTGAAAACACTGATTGATTAGCAGTACAACTGCACTCCATCTCTGATAAGCCGACTTGTTGATAAAATGTCAATAATAAACATGGTATTTATGATTCTTGGATTTGGGGAGTACACAAACATACACAAACAGTGTCCAGTGTTGTGTGACTGACCTGACTGTCTGGTCACTGAGCCAGCCGGCAGCGCAGTGATGGAAGCCTGCCTCGTAGGCCGCCTGGAGCTGCTGGGGGCTGGCGATGTCTGCGCCCTGACTGTGGCAAGCCAGCTGGGCATCCACGAAGGTCAGAGCATAACGCCTGGAGCCAGAACGGTAGTGAAACACCACACCTGGAGAGAGAGAGAGAGAGAGACAGAGAGAGAGTGAGAGAGACACACAGAGACAGAGAAAGAGACAGAGACAGAGAGAGACAGACAGAGAGAGAGAGAGAAAGATTTTTTTAAGCTGGAAATATTGTTTCATGACTCTCATCAGTTCACTTGGTTTCCCATCATCCCCCAGCAGACTCACTGTCACTGTGTTCACATCTCTTATAGTCAATAGTTCACATTTCTTATAGTCAATAGTTCACATCTCTTATAGTCAATAGTTCACATTTCTTATAGTCAATAGTTCACATCTCTTATAGTCAATAGTTCACATTTCTTATAGTCAATAGCTCAAGCTCTAATAGTCAATAGCTCAAGCTCTTATAGTCAATAGCTCAAGCTCTTATAGTCAATAGTTCACATTTCTTATAGTCAATAGCTCAAGCTCTTATAGTCAATAGTTCACATTTCTTTTAGTCAATAGTTCACATTTCTATAGTCAATAGCTCAAGCTCTTATAGCAGAGACTTTCTAATGAGGAGACACAGCACTCAAAAAATCCTCCATAGAAATGCACGGGGCTAGTTTGTAACGCCAATATGGTTGCTCTTGGGTGCTCCTTGTTGGTGCCCCCCCCAATCCCAATCCTCCCCCACCTTTCTTATGCAGCCCTTGCCACTTAATCTACTAAACCCCTCTTCTCCTGCACTTTTTACCCCCCCATAAATGCACAAATAGGCTGACACCAGACATAATTTCACTGCATTTCTTACTTCCAGTAACTATATGCATGTGACAATAAACTTCCTTGTAGCCTTGTATCCTTGTATACATTAAGCCAAACATGTGGTGTGATATAAATACATTGAGCCAATCATATGGTGTGTTGTGAAGATATCTTGCCAATCTTGTGAACTCGCCGCTGGAGCAAGATTGGTGTCGTGAAGCCTTGCGCACGCGCATTTCTGCCGAAACGGATGCCCGATGAGTGCCCAAAAAGCGTTGCAATATGGCCGCCGATTGGAGGTACTTGCCTAAAAGGACTTTGCTTATAGTCAATAGCTCAAGCTCTTATAGTCAGTAGTTCAAGCTCTTATAGTCAATAGCTCAAGTTCTTATAGTCAATAGCTCACATTTCTTATAGTCAATAGCTCAAGTTCTTATAGTCAATAGCTCACATTTCTTATAGTCAATAGTTCACATTTCTTATAGTCAATAGTTCAAGTTCTTATAGTCAATAGTTCAAGTTCTTATAGTCAGTTTCAGTGCTACCATAGTCAATGTGTGCTACCATTTTACACCACTTGTCACCACATCATTAAGGTATCATGACTCCTATCAGGTTTAATAAATGTAACGACCGGACCACTGACCATGTCCAGCAGGTTGATGGTACACCGATGCCAAAACCATGATCTCAACACTATATGTGCTTGTCTTAAAAAACAAGTCTTGGCTTTCAAAAGTAACCTCATCACCTCACGACACGCGGCTAATGTCACTAACCTGCCGTGTGGTTCTCCTTGGGCCGCTCTATGGCCGTGTCTGGCCGGGCGGTAGCCGCCATGATGGCCTCCTCCGTGACAGGGCTGATGGAGGTGCTGGTGGTGGAGGGGAAGGGCAGGGGCACCTCGGTAGGCTCCTGGGCTCGGACCTCGCCCTCGGTGGTGGAGTGGGCGGGGTAGAGCGCAGGGCTGATGGTGACGGTGCCCACGCTAAAGTGTCCCTCGGTGGTGCTCCACTCGGGCTCTGGGAACGGAGAGGGTGAAGCCGACACCACCTCCTCCACCCGCTCTGCAGGAGATACAGGAACGCAGTTTATACACAACTACACCCACAACTACACCCAGGCACGTATCACACAGGTTTATACACAACTAAACCCAGGCAAGTATTACACAGTTTATACACAACTAAACCCAGGCAAGTATTACACAGTTTATACACAACTAAACCCAGGCAAGGTCATACAGATCAATAGAGCTCTTGGGTTTACTCTCAAAATGAACCCAGGTCCGATGTCGAATACCATTTTAAAGACATGGCACGTAAAGTTACTGTATTTGCCTGCCAGACTGGATTGCTACAAAACTGGATTTACCTTCAAAGCAGATGGCATCGTATCGAGAGTCAGGATAGGGGTAGCCGGTCTGGTTGGGGTACAGGTACACAGTGCGGACTCCCAGAAGCCCACCCCCACATTGAGGACGTGCGATGTTGATTGGGTAGCGCACACTTCTGTCGCCCAACCAGCCTGCGTTGCAGACATCCATACCACCCTGCCAGGCCAGATAGAGCTCCCCAGTGGTTGCCAGTCGGGCTCCCAGGTTGGTGCATTGGTCAATCGCCTCCATGAAGGTGAACTTCTCAACAGACATGGAATAGAAAACCTTGCCTAGACACAGGGAATCACAAAGAGAACATGGAGGTAAATATACACAGACACAGACACATAGGCTATGCTATGGTTATGGTTATGGTTATGGTTATGGGATTTGGCAGACGCCTTTGTCCAAAGCGAGACACATAGGTTATGTAACACTTTATGTTCAAATGCGTAAATGTGTGTGCACTGTGAAATACCTGACATCTTCTCTGCAAAGCAGTACACATCATAAGTCTCATTGACATCTCTCACGCCATAGGTGCGGACACCAGGGAAGTCCTCTTTGTCCCCAAAACATCCCTCCCGGGGCTCATGGATCGGATACCTGGGGTATTATGGGTATTCTTAGTGCCTGGGGTATTATGGGTATTATCAGTATTCTTAGTGCCTGGGGTATTATCATTAGTTTTAGTGCCTGGGTTTATGTTTACCCCATGCTGTTAGGGCACTTGATATGCCAGATGCATGTGAATTCTACAAATAGATTATTATAACAGATACATTTACGAAGTCCCTTGTTGATGCTGATACATGGCATGCTGTATACTGTTTAGATCAACGCTACCTGACTGTTTGGTCAGCCAACCAACCAGCGTCACACTGGTGGAAGCCATCGTCGTAGGCGGCCTGGAGCTGAGCAGGGGTAGCGATAACAGCACTGTTCTGGACGCAGGCAGCCTTGGCCTTCTCAAACGTCAGTGTGTAGCGGGTGGAGATGGCTCGGTAGTGGAACACAATCCCTTCAGACAAGGCAAGAAGGAAAAACATTAGGTGCCAGTTTCTCAGAATCAAGTTGCCATGCGTATGCTCTCATATGCCCTTGCCATGCGTATGCTCTCATATGTCACAGCAAAAGCTGAACAAATACAATAAAGGCCTATTCTATATCCTGTAACTGTCTATTTAATGAGCAAATACAATAAGGGCCTATTCTATATAACTGTCTATTTAATGAGCAAATACAATAAGGGCCTATTCTATATAACTGTCTATTTAATGAGCAAATACAATAAAGGCATATTCTATATACTGTAACTGTCTATTTAATGAGCAAATACAATAAGGGCCTATTCTATATAACTGTCTATTTAATGAGCAAAGACAATAAAGACATATTCTATATACTGTAACCGTCTATTTAATGACTAAATACAATAAGGGCCTATTCTATATAACCGTCTATTTAATGATGGTGATTTGTTTTCTCTTCTTCTTGTACCTTGAACCTGGACGTCAACAGAGTCATAGTTATCCTCGATGCCGTGCATGACCTCACAGCGATAGGAGCCGGAGTCCGACGAGCGCAGCTCGGTCATCTCCATGGTGACATCGGTGGGGATGGAGGGGTAGTTGATGAGGTGGACACGATCCAGGTAGTCGGTCTCCACCCTGACCTGGCCATCAGAGGCCACCAAGACGAGGGACACCTTGCCCTTGTAGATGTAGCTCCACTTGATGCGGTGGGCGAGGGGGGCGATGGTGGGCGCGCCGGGGTCGGGAACGGTGTTGTCCTGGAAGTAGCAGGGCATCACCACCTTCGCCCCCATCAGAGGGCGCAGCGGCTTCTCCACGGGAATGCTGACGCTCAGCGTGCTGTCCACGTCTGCAGAGCAAGAGAGCCGCTATGAGCATCAACACAGCAGTTATTGACCACTACTGACCGCTATGAGCATCAACACAGCAGTTACTGACTACTACTGACCGCTGTGAGCATCAACACTCACACAGCAGTTACTGACCCTTACTGACCGCTATGAGCATCAACACAGCAGTTACTGACCACTACTGACCGCTATGAGCATCAACACTCACACAGCAGTTACTGACCACTACTGACCCCTATGAGCATCAACACAGCAGTTACTGACCACTACTGACCGCTATGAGCATCAACACTCACACAATAGTTACTGACCGCTATGAGCACCAACACAGCAGTTACTGACCCCTACTGACCACTATAAGCATCAACACTCACACAGCAGTTACTGACCACTACTGACCACTATGAGCATCAACACTAACACAATAGTTACTGACCACTATGAGCATCAACACTCACACAATAGTTACTGTTAACATGTCGCTCTGTGGCTGTACTGTTATCTAACACAATAGACAACTTCAGAAGTAAAGGCATTTGTCAAATATTGATTTTAATCTTGGCAATCTATTTTGCTCTTTTGAATAAAGGGAATGCTTTATTGATCTAGACCCTGTTTTCTCTTACCTCCGTCAGAGAAGTCTCCAAAGGTTGGAGTTGCTGAGATGACATGTAAACATGCACACAGAAGAAGCAAGGTTGTCATGATTTAGCCTGCAGGAAAAGAGGAACAGGTATTGGTTTAATGTGTACAGGTATGGGTTTAATGTGTACAGGTGTGGGTTTAATGTGTACAAGTTGAAATAATGCATGAAAAAGTGCAACTTTAATTTGTTAAAGGTGAAGGATGATTACTAAAGCCCTCAGTGACTTTACACTGGGTAGTTTAGTGATTTGAATTTGAAGTCTTCTCAAACACTTTCTTAGAACATTTACTTTTCAGATTCTAATTCACACACACACACACACACACACACACACACACACACACACACACACACACACACACACACACACACAAAGGCCCTCTGTTTTTAGAACAGGAAATGTGTTCAGCCTACAAAACAGACTTGAAGCTTTTTCTGAGGTCCAGGGGTAGTGATAGAATCCCCTCACGCTTCATGTGTTTGTCCAGTGTGTTTTAAAGTGGAAAGCTTCCATCTGTGGCTACATTCCAAAGATAGTGCCCCCCTCTGTGTGCCATTTACTACTGTACCTACTGGCTGTGGCCCAGCTGTGTGTGTTTGTGTGTGTGTGTGTGTGTGTGTGTGTGTGTGTGTGTGTGTGTACCTGCACATGAGAGTTAACCCTCTGGGGCCCACAGCCACACTACCCGTTAGATGATTAGAACCTAAAATTCTGTTCTACAAGACAAAATACCCTTTAAATATGCCGGCAGATGTAGGTCCAATATTCTGACATAATGCATCTCTTCCTTTGTTTTGTTTTTGTCTGCATCATATCTGCCTCAATAAGTGCTCATCTTTAATCATTTTTTACTTAGCTATCTATGTGTACTTTCTAATAGAAATGCCTGAGGCATTGTGTGTGGGATATTTGTTTAATGTCATCTGGCTAACCCCTTGAATTTCTATTATGTCAGAGTATCTTCTGAGCTCGGTGTGAATGTTGTCGCTTGTGTGGCTTCAGGCTGTCTATCTTCAGCCAAAACTGCCTAATCAGCAACTACACAAGACTATTAACAAATACAGAGCATGTTTCTCTGGCACATTTGCTCTCTCTCTCTCTCTCTCTCTCTCTCACACACACACACACACACAGACACACACACACACACACACACACACACCCACACACAAAGGTGTAGAAATGTCACATTCTCCACCCTCCTGTGCTCCACCCTGCTGTGAAAAACAGGGCAAATAGAAGATATCTGTTGAGGAGGATTATTTCTGCTTCTCTGTCATCTGTATCCTTGTGCACATTCATTCATACTTGTTTTAATCTGAGATGAATCTTCTGACTGAATCCAGTTCATTGGCAGAACATCCTGTAGTGTATAGAGCATTGTAGAATGTCAGGTTTGGATCCCATCCAGATAAAACATTCAAATGGGTGAGTCAGAAAGTCCCTAAACGAGGGCCATGTCAGACAACACAGCTCAGTGTAGCCAATCAAATGAGCTCCCTGGGCCGCCAGCGAGTGGGCCCATGTCTTGCCGAGGTGCATCATTTGAAAAAGGCCTCTAAACGGCCGCCACAGTATGGCCATTCAGCTGCTGTGCCATGTTCCATTCCTGTACGGTATGAGCCAATAAGCAGGGGTCTGTTGGCGCTGTGGTCGGCGCGCATGGACCCGGAGTCTGCACAGCGGCCAATGTAAACAGAGCTGCGTAAGCCAGCAGAGGCCCTCACCCACTGGTCCTCTGGAGACCCACGGCAACAGAACAGTGTCCACATTCAAACGTACGGACAAGCGTGCATATGTGCGCGCACACGCACACCCATACACCCAACACACACACACACACACATATGCACTCACACTCACATGCATGCACACACACACACACACACATGCTCACCCCAACAACACACACATGCATGAATACATGTACATACACACATACACACATGCAAATAGACACATTCACATGTACAGTGGCCAAGTGGGAGCAGGAGCAGCACAACGCTGCAGTCATGTGGTTGGGCTTGTTAATGCAGCTGGCAACAGGTAAACAGCTCCTATTTACACACATCTGCATTCAGGAGAGACAAGCCCGTTGATAAGGATGGGGCTGGGACAGAGCTACTACAGTAAGACAGAGATGAGATGAGAAATGAGTGAGATGAGAAATGAGAGAGAATGAGAAATGAGTGAGAGAGTGAGTCTGAGTGAGTCAGAGACAAAGAAACCATAGAGACACAGGAAACGCATGCTGTACTATTGCAATACTGTATATTATGAGTATGTGCATCCAGAGAGATGCGGTATTGACGCAAACACCCCTGACATGCAGAGATGCAGGTATTTGACGTAGACATACAGTATTGTATGCCATATGACATGTCCTTCCTCTAGTAGACATTTTGTATACCATATGACATGTCCTTCCTCTAGTAGACATATTTTATGCCATATGACATGTCCTTCCAGTAGTAACATATTGTATACCATATGACATGTCCTTCCTCTGTCAGTGGTTGCTTCATTGTTTTTGTTGTGTTTTATAAAAACACTGGATTACCATGATACCATTTTATTCATTTGGTTTTTACATGCCCATTGTATTTTCTTTTCACAGATAACTGATGATGTTAAACATACTTTCTGCTGCAATTTAATAAACTTTAATAACTATACTTTACAATAAAATTGGCCCTCATCATTATTATTAATTCGGTTCAGGAGCAATAAGGTCACCTAAATGCAAACAGTTAAACACAGAGTAAACTACAGTCACAGAGAGATTGCATTCAAATTACTCTCTTTGTTGGAAATAGACTTGTTCTGTTTTACCTGTCTCAAATGAACCATCACAAATCTGATATGAGCACTGATACCACTCATTACAATAATCTGGTCACTGCTCACCATAATCTACGCCTAGAATAATAGAATTACCTCTGTTCCATAATCTGGTCATAGAAGTGTTGCAAACAAATAAATATAAAATATTTATCTATTATTTTACAGTTTACTATTAAATATACACATGCACTTTCCTAATGTACAGTTTCATCTTGTTTTACGATTACAGTCTCACAATAATGCATCGCTCATCTGGATTGCATTCAAATGCTGAGTTACCTTGATATGAGAGGGGGCAGCTCCACAGGACCAGGAGATCTTTTTTAAAAGGTCTTGAGAGATTTTAAACTGTTGGGTCCAGTAGCTTCTTGGTCACAGTCCTGTCCTCTGCTGTGGTTACTCTACGTGGGCACTGGTCAAGAGGAGCTGTGTGTGTGGGTGTTTCAGCAGTCTGATTCCTGGTCTTCCTGGGACTGCCTGCTTCTCCTGTGCACACTGGGAGCAGAAAGAAGTTCTGTTCAACCTGGACACAAGTTTTTGCGGGCAAGTAGCAGAGAGGGAGTGAGAAGTTGAGAGAGAGAGAGAGAGAGAGAGAGAGAGAGAGAGAGAGAGAAGGAGGGATGGAGGCCACAGCTTTCTCCCCTTGCCAACAGAATGAGGTCATACCTTGACCATACAGTAGATTTCACAATTTTAAAAAGAAACAGTTGTCCATGATGAATATTTTGGCAATAGTTGTTGACAGATAAATTAAGCGTCTAATAATCAAATGACATCTTCTGTATATTTAAAGCAACCACTCACTTCTGTTCCATGCATGCTCAGATTCCATATATCCATTCACAGCATCAGGGCAATGATTCTATATATCTCATTCACAACACTCAGTTGCAGTTACAGGACTGTGAAACGGTAAGCTTTGGGCTGAGAGGGTCAGACTGAGTCAGAGGTGACAGTTGGGCTGAGAAATGAACTATGGCCCAGACCTGCATGTAGCAACGAGATATATGTGACCAGTTCAGCTCAACTATGGCTCAGACCTGCATGTAGCAACGAGATATATGTGACCAGTTCAGCTCAACTATGGCTCAGACCTGCATGTACAGTAGCAACGAGATATATGTGACCAGTTCAGCTCAACTATGGCTCAGCAGCAGGCATCCATCCAGCAACCTGGCAGCAGAACACCAGCTGTTACTGAACATCCATCAGAACACACTTAGACAGACCACTGCAGAAGAGGTCACCTTGATTCAATGTTTTTTTTAGTAGAGAAAACATTTAGCCACACAATTATAATGAATTTAAAATAACAAAATGGCATTCTATTGTACGTAAATCAGTTAACATTCCTAATAATATGGCCTTGATCAAAATAAACTCAATTCCTGAAATCACATGCAGACATAACAACAGCAACTATGAGTTTAAATTTAGCCTCCAAATGGTGACCCTGTGGAGGATGAAACACACTGTGAAAGTACCAGGATTTCCTGACAGACACCAGGC
>NC_055967.1:36639179-36651679 GCF_018492685.1 Alosa sapidissima
TTAGGAACAAGCTTGCAGCATTGACTCATGCATAGTCTCTGCTATAAAAATGAGACGGTATATTAGGAACAAGCTTGCAGCATTGACTCATGCATAGTCTCTGCTATAAAAATGAGACGGTATATTAGGAACAAGCTTGCAGCATTGACTCATGCATAGTCTCTGCTATAAAAATGAGACGGTATATTAGGAACAAGCTTGCAGCATTGACTCATGCATAGTCTCTGCTATAAAAATGAGACGGTATATTAGGAACAAGCTTGCAGCATTGACTCATGCATAGTCTCTGCTATAAAAATGAGACGGTATATTAGGAACAAGCTTGCAGCATTGACTCATGCATAGTCTCTGCTATAAAAATGAGACGGTATATTAGGAACAAGCTTGCAGCATTGACTCATGCATAGTCTCTGCTATAAAAATGAGACGGTATATTAGGAACAAGCTTGCAGCATTGACTCATGCATAGTCTCTGCTATAAAAATGAGACGGTATATTAGGAACAAGCTTGCAGCATTGACTCATGCATAGTCTCTGCTATAAAAATGAGACGGTATATTAGGAACAAGCTTGCAGCATTGACTCATGCATAGTCTCTGCTATAAAAATGAGACGGTATATTAGGAACAAGCTTGCAGCATTGACTCATGCATAGTCTCTGCTATAAAAATGAGACGGTATATTAGGAACAAGCTTGCAGCATTGACTCATGCATAGTCTCTGCTATAAAAGGATGCACCAAAATAGTATTTTCCAACAGATAGGTGGCATCCACTATTTTCTTGCATAATAGTTTCCATAAGATACATTTTCAAGTAATCTGCTTTTTTGTTTCTCTTTTTAAGTGAGTCCCATTGAGATCTTACATCTCTTTTTCAAGGGAGCAACAGGACAGACAAAACACAATAAGGACAAGTCCTGACACAACAAACAATAGGACAAATAACAAAAGAGGCAAACTGCAATCTATTCCCTTGATGATCTGTCAAATTGATAATCATGATTAAACTAATGCATGAGTAAAATCTTTAGAATGCTCCTTAATCTAAACACAATTCTATAGATGTCTAACAGTTCTAACAGAGGATGCTAATCCAAATATTATGTTATCCACTAGACTGTACAGTTTATTCAGTACAGTTTGCTAAGGTACTGTAGACAGTAATTTCTGAATTTAAAGTGTTGAATCTAATTCTCCAATACATGTTTAAGTTTTCCATTAATCTGTATTGAATTAAATATAGGCCCACTACAGTTTTTCTCGATTGCTTTTACCTGCTTCAGTAAACTGGAACCCACTTGGTCTTCATGACTACTTTCTTTGCACAGCAGAAGTCATCTCTTGGCAATGTGTTCACATGTTTTCATTGGGTTCACACCCTTTTGCAACACAGTTAACACAGGTGTCATTCAAAAGCCCCAAACTCTATTGGTTTTCCCATGCTAAACAAAAGGAAAACGTCTTTTCACAGGTGGTAGAGATTCCTTGCATAAGTCTGAATCATTCATTTTACATTCATTCATTCTAGTCTCCACTGCATGCTTAAAGATAATGGTGAAGATATCTTAAAGAAACACAATCTAGTCTCCACTGCATGCTTAAAGATAATGGTGAAGATATCTTAAAGAAACACAATCTAGTCTCCACTGCATGCTTTCTTTGGCTGAGGCTGTACCCTCTTCTCTGTCCATTAACTCTCTGACGGCTTCTCTTCTTCTCTGCCATCTAGCCCTGGCACACTGAAGCCACAGGCCGCTCTGTCATCTAGCCCTGGCACACTGAAGCCACAGGCCGCTCTGCCATCTAGCCCTGGCACACTGAAGCCACAGGCCGCTCTGCCATCTAGCCCTGGCACACTGAAGCCACAGGTAGCTCAGCAGTTCTAGCTGTCTTCTCTTCTCTTCTCTTCTCTTCTCCTCTCTTCTCTTCTCTTCTCTTCTCTTCTCTTCACTTCTCTTCTCTTCTCGCGGGAGAATAAAGGGGCTACAGACGACCCCGGAGCCGAGGTGCTTTACTTTTTTCACCATTACATAATCATGTATACCCAACAGCAGGCCTGCTTTGGAGAGGGGGATGGCGTGTGTGTGTGTGTGTGTGTGTGTGTGTTGGTGGGGGGGCTTGGGTCCCGAGGTGCAGAAACACTGTTGCCTTATGCTGCAGCACACTCTGCTCTGTCACGGCACCAGAGGCATGATGGGAAAAGGTCTGGGATGTTCCCCGCTGTGGTTTGAATGGGAGCCAGACTTCTGAACTGCTTTGGACCTAGTGCGGCCGATGCAGGAAGGTCTCTTGGCTCTTTTGGATGCTTTGACACAATACTTACACTGTCAGCTCTATTACTTTGATGAAAACTCATGCGCCGTGACTTTTGGCTGTGATACAGTAAGACAGCTGTCACCAAAGCATTGTTGAAAAAAAAATGCTCAACAACTAGCAAAAGTGACTGAGTGAGAGAGAAAGGAGCTAAAGTGAGTGAGTGAGAGAGAAAGGAGCTAAAGTGAGTGAGTGAATGAAAGGAGCTAAAGTGAGTGAATGAGAGAGAAAGATCTGAATGGGATCTGCCCTCTCTGGCCTGCACTACAGTTCTTCTTGCAGTGGTCTTGCTCTTATAGGGATATTTTTGTTCCTCACGGATCACTCCCTGTCTATTCCCTTGATGATTTCTCTTTATGGATGTCCCTCTCTCTCTGCCAGCTCACATTTTCCCATCATGCTCAGGGCTTAAGCTAAGCCTTGGACATAGTTTGCTATCCCAATGCTAATTATGCATTAGCATTATAACAGAGTAGCACATTGGTACACAACAACAGTATTTTCATATACCACTTCTGACCCCATCTCTTCAAAAGCTGTAGGCCTACTCTTGACTATTCCATTTTGCTATTGAGTAAAAATGTAAATACAAAAAAAACATATTATTTCTAACAATCACTTTAGTTTTGGTGACACTGATCTCTCTAATCTTCTAATCACTCATTTACTTGTGCTACTGCAACATATGTGTTTGCAAACCTCTAAAGGTTTACCATAATAATGTTTATTATAATAACTATAATCTCCACAAACACAACATAGAAATTGTAGCCTGCAGCTAAAAACAGCGTCATTCACACTAGTTGAAATGTGTAAACCAAGAAACGGTAATAAATCATCAACATAACTCCTTTGTCCTTATTGAATGTCACAGAACAATTTCGGATACTAGAGGCAAAGATCCTTGATTACTAGCTCCGCTTTAACCCTCTCTGCTAGAGGTGTGTCGGTCGCGAACAAACTAGTTCGTTCGAATGGGTCTTTAAAATAAACGACTTGAACTGGTTCGCCTTTCCAGTTCTTGCTAAGGCGAGAGCCAAACCAATCTTATGCTGTTGTCTGTATTGTTTCTAAAACGTTCTCATTGAATTAGCCAATGAGGGGCATGAAAGTATAACCGTTTCCATGAAAAAAAACAAATGGGCTAGTGACACTAGTGGGAGAGCATACGATAAAAAATAATGATAATGGTTTACATTAACAACTCCATTTTACATTTCAATATTGGCATTTACATTTAAATATCTGTCTAATGGTAAATGCATGCTGTCTTTGTATTTTCTGTGTCATGCCAGGTTAATAAATGTCTCTTCAATCTGTCTCGTTCGTTTTAATGTCAAGGTGAATGAACACATTAGCTACTGCTGTTTTGTCTAAAAGTACACATAATCATGAAGTTCCAGCTATATATTTGCCTCTACAATTGCAGTGTTGTGTTGACCGTTTGCACAAACAAGGAGCTGAGAACCTGCATTCCATGATTCACCGCTGAACTACGTTGTACCGGAAATGCGACTGAAAGAACGAACGAACGATTCAGAACGAATCATCTTGGCGAACTGAACGACGCGAACTGTGTCATGAGAACGAACGATAAAATCCACCTCTATCAGATAGGCTACTACCCATCCAATACTGTAGGCGGCGGTCATAAACGTCTTTAGTCACCCATCGGTGTAGTAGTTTAGGCTATGGAGAAGAAGAAGACTGTCAAGTTCTCTCCGAAGGTAAGTTTCTAGAGCAGTTATCGTTATCAAGAAGAGACCTACAGGGAAGTCAACTAGCAGCCTACTGCCTGCCCTCTCCCGCGAAGTGAGTTAAATCAATGCATAACCTTGGCTTGCTTGTTTCCCCGACTTCGAATTCATTGCAAGTTGTTGATGTTGCAAAACTTTATTTTAAAACTGTTGAAACATACAGCAAACAATTGTCTTAAGTGGGTTTACCAACTTAGCAAGTTGCCTCCGCAATAACGAGGGGCTGAACTTGGCTGACGGGTGAGATGCGGTAGCCTTCCAGAGACTGACAGCAGTAGGCTATCAACCACTTGGGTTTGTCTGTCATGGATAGCCTATTGACTAACACTGGAAGGAAAAATGGCCTTCTTTTCTGTGGTAAATTAGTCCACATTGTCTGTTTCTAATTGTGCAGCTAAACACGCTTGGTTTGTTTTAGCCTAGGGCTATAACTGCTAATCTCTTCATAAATGCTTGCTTTAGTGTAGTTGGTCTAATTGGTAGATTGTAAGGAAATGATATATTGTGATAGATTGGTCTCTTTCCGTTTAGAAAGTTCTATTTTTAGATTTGTAAGACATGACGGGCCCTTCAGTTTCAGTGCGTTACTTCCTTGTGACAAAAGGGCGATGTCAACAATGTTTCCTACTTCAGAGAGCGCAATGAATCTCCGTGCTAGCCTACTATCGTGTCAGATGTTGGGCGCTGTGTCCTGGCCTTTTTCCACGGGCTCAGTGTCGTGAGCTGTGTTTACCGAAGCATGATTTACTTTTAAGGCAGTGAGAGAATGCATGTGTACTCCAACAGTAGCTGCAACACTATATCAAGCAAGTGGGATGGATTGCTATGCAGCAAGCTTAGTATTTGTCCATACAGTTAGACTTGCTTGGCGTGTTAATGCATAGGTCGGAATATCTGATAATTAGCAAGTGGATCGATCGATTGTGAAATAATCATTAACAATTTGGTTAATCATTTATCTGACGGAGATTGTTTTAGTCGTCACTTACGTCACTGAATCGATTTTACAGTTAAGCAACCACAGCACCACAGGTAGGCCTTCCCTGTTATCTGAATGAGGACTAGGCTTGCCAGATATCGAGACGTTTAATGTAGCGCTACTGCAGTTTATGGTTACAATGTTGCAAAGAGTAGGTTACAAATCAATTGACAGCAATAATATGCCATGGAACCTTTACAGAACCTTCTTTAAAAGTTTGCCTAATGTAACTTCCTGATTTATTATCAGTTGTGTAGGTTATCATTTCTAATCAATAATTTATAAATAAAATAAAAATGAATACAATTACATTGACATGAGAAAAAAATGACACCCTAAAAATGACTAATAGTATGTTTTGGATTGTTATAAACCCATAGGATTCTCTTTTCGCCATTGTGTAGAGATATAGCCTAGCCTCTTCAGTGTGCCTGGATCTATAACTAGACTCTAGAGTGCACAAGAGTGGATAGGGGACAGTAGGTGTGTGTCATGATGAAATACAGCAACTGCTTTTACTAACTGTCATGGTATATGATATGTTTATGTTGAAATGTGTAACATAGCCCACTCTGCATACAGGCTGAAGGTGGCTGTCACCCTAGTGTCTAATCATGTAGCTGGGTCTCTCTCAGTAGCCCACACAGCTGGCGGCTGTCCAAGGAAGGGGTAATATTATTGGTGTGGAGTCTTAGGTAGTTGTGCATGTGTTTTTATGAGTTTGTCTATCATGGTGGGTGTGCCTTGACCCGGGGTTGACAAAACATGGCTTCTTTTCTCTTCCTATCCACCTGTCAACACCAGCAGAGATGACTTATCTGCTGGGGAAATAAAGACCCTTGGTCAGAGGCCTGGCCCATTCAAAGAGCCAAGGGCTATTTCTGGTACCCGGCAGAGATCAGAGACGGGGGGGGGGATGAGTTTATAGGATAGGAGAAGAGAGAGCGAGAGAGACAGAGAGAGACAGTGGACGAAATTATGTCTTTTGTTGTCTGGGTGGCTAAATTGCTGTGTCTGTGGGGAAAGCAGTGTTTTGATCAACTTTGTGTGTGTGTGTGTGTGTGTGTGTGTGTGTGTGTGTGTGTGTGTGTGTGGTTTTTCAGTTGTAGTCTCTTCCTAAAAATGGCAGAAAGGGCTAGGTTCCTTTGGCTAGGTTACATTCAATGCTTTCTGCTGAAATGCAACTGCAATTCATGCCGGCCCTCAGATTCATTGGTCTCTATGACCTTCATGACCTTCATGACCTTGAGTACTGCCCTCAGCAGTCCGTCTGTGCGGGGGCTGAAACGTGAGTTAGGTGTCGGTTTCTTGGACGCCTTGTTTTCCCCTTTGCTCTGCTGTTTGTCGGGCAGTGGGTAAGGGGGGCGTGGAAGAGGAACTTGGGATCCAGTTTTGATCAGATTGCTCTTGAAACTTCAAACTTATTTAAGACTCTGGTGAGGTCAGAGATATGAAAGGCTTTGGCATGTCTGCTATTGTCAGTCTATATTTAAGGGATTGCAAACAAATCTGACCATAGATTCTATTTATAGTTATACTGTTAAATTATGAGAAGACATTCTCTCCATCTGTATTTTCAACTCATCAGATAAGCAGGCATGAGGTTACCATAAATGCTGTTTCCCCAAGAGATAGATCATGGATACAAATCTGGCATGGGAAACTTTACTGGGTCATTAGTGGAACACTGGAGTCAGTGGTGGGCAGAGCACTGAGCATCTAGCCATCTCCCTTAAAATGGGCTCATTTCTCATCTGAGAAACCTGCTCAAGTACCTTAGTAGGAGTTAATAAAGTATTATTAACCTGCTCATATACCTTAGTAGGAGCTAATAAAGTACTCAATGTACTCGTTATTTTCCATTTTCTATATTTTGAAGGTGTGTGGACAAAAACAGCACTTGTTAAAATCCTTTTTTAGTAAGATAAAGCATGTTCAGTGGGCCAGTCAAACATAAGAATTACCTAGGCTAGGTAATTAGCCGAGGCTAGGTCCACCATTCACTCCTCTTTCCACCTGTTGAGGTTTCCAAGGTGATGTTACAGACATGTTAATGTTAAGCTTCATACTTTTAAGGTTTGTTGGCTAATATCCATATGTTTGACCTGTGTGTGTGCAGAAGAAGATGTTCCCCAGAGGCCATAATGAAGCTCATGATCGGCAGAGCTAAGGCAGGATGTCAGGCCTTCTGAGAACCAGGCCCACTCTGCTCTGACCAAAGGCATCCCAAACCCCAGCATCTGGGTTGGCCCACCCCACCCTCCCTCCCTCATCCCAACCTCCAGCGCCCCCCACCCCACCCACCCCCACCCCTCCCTCCCTCCCTCATCCCAACCTCCAGCGCCCCCCCCCCAACCTCCCGCACCTCCTTCTCGGATGTCGTCTCTGTGGGGCCCTGCGTCCAGCTTCGTCTGTTGACGGCGGCCATGTCTCAGCCCGAGGGCGGAGCGGAGCTGCTGGTCCAGGGGGGGAGCGCCAGGTTCCTGATGGGCTCCGAGGATGTGGAGGACGGAGCGATGAGGAGCGATATGGGACTGGACGAGGACGAGGACGACGAGTTGGTAAGGGCACTGTAACAATCGGAGAGCTCACATAAACCTGACCCTGAGTCCTATTGCGTCAAATGTGTGTTGTATATTAGCCGATGGTAGTAGACGTTTGTGGTCAGACAGAAGAGGAAGATGATCATTACATAGAGCCATTTTTTTTTCTGAAGAGGAAACGGATCAGCGTAATGTTTGACCTGCAACCTGTAGTCAGATCTGTGGCTCCAGATCAAGCTTGTCTGCTGACGCTTCTGTTCCCCTTCCTGACCGTCAGCTGTCCGAGCGGCAGATCGTGGTGGGCATCTGTGCCATGATGAAGAAGTCCACGTCCAAGCCCATGACGCAGATCATGGAGCGGCTCTGTAAGTTTGAGTACATCACTGTGGCCATCTTCCCCGAGGAGGTCATCCTCAACCAGCCTGTGGAGAAGTGGCCTCTCTGTGACTGCCTCATCTCGTTTCACTCCAAAGGTGCAACACACACACACACACACACACACACACAGTACAATATGTATATAGTCAAGTCAAGTCACTTTTATTTATATAGCGCATAATATATGTATATATGTTTACTTTGTATGTTTATTCTCTCTCTCTCTCTCTCTCTCTCTCTCTCTCTCTCTCTCTCTCTCTCTCTCTCTCTCTCTCTCTCTCTCTCTCTCTCTCTCTCTCTCTCTCTCTCTCTCTCTCTCTCTCTCTCTCTCTCTCTCTGTGTGTTTGTTTGCTTTAGGATTCCCACTGGACAAAGCTGTGAGTTATGCCAAATTAAGAAATCCTCTCCTTATCAATGATCTCAACATGCAGTACTTCATCCAAGACAGGTATGATCGGCATGTAGACCATGATAATGACTTACAGGACACACGTGATCTACTGTATGCGCTCAGAGGAATGACCTGTCCTGTTTTGGTTTGTGCAGGCGTGAAGTGTACCGGATCCTGCTTGAGGAGGGGATTGACCTGCCACGCTATGTGGTGTTAAACAGAGACCCTGACAGACCAGAAGGTAATCATCTACAAACTGAGTGACCTGTTCACTGGCCTGTATGTCCACATTACAACAGGAAACAGCATGTGGAGACGCTCAAGATCACAAAGCTCTGTAGAGTGAGACCATAATGCTAAGTGCAATCGAAAGCTTTGTAGAGTGAGACCATATTGCTCAGTGCAATCGAAAGGTCTTGTCATTCAGCTGTTAATCTTGCTGGGGAATTGGCAATAAAAATCACTGATCTGAATAAAAGCACTCAAAGCAACTGATACACAGTAACTATCCAGGCCAACATTAAGACACTCATCCGACATCCGACAGTTTTAAAGGGACACCAGGCAAGCCTGATGCTTTTTCTCTACGAAACTCCCCCTCGCTCGGTCTGAAGCTCTTTTCCTTTTCTTTGCATCTTCTGTCAAGGGTTTTCGCTGCTTCTTCGCCGGCTCTGCCATTATACACGTTTGCAACAATCGCTAGCGTTTCGTTAGCCTGCCTCTGTGCTGTAAACTGATCCTGCTTTGGTCGGCGGGTAGGATACACCGAACTTGCAAGTGGGATATTCTTCCTACAGGCAGTAGGGGCGGGCGAGAGAGCCTTCATTCGCCCCGTAACCGACTTACGAAGATGATTAATTAACACGAAAACGTTGCCTGGTGTCCCTTTAAGTATCGCTCTATGAATGAGTGACCACACCACATACCGTAATAATCGAATGAGTGACCACACCACATACTCAGAATGATATAAGCTGCCAACCAATCAGAATCCATTGGATTTTAGACATCACATTCATCAACATGCAGTTGTCTTAATAGTTGTCATTACTGGTAACTGACTGGCCACTGTCCACTCTGCTGCCCTGGCAGAATGTAACCTGCTGGAGGGCGAGGACCAGGTGGAGGTGAATGGAGAGGTGTTCCCGAAGCCTTTTGTGGAGAAGCCGGTCTCCGCCGAGGACCACAACGTTTACATCTACTACCCTACCTCAGCTGGGGGGGGCAGCCAGCGCCTCTTCAGAAAGGTGTCCAAGCTGCCACGACCACACAGTTAGGAATGATTAACTAATTATCACATATCAGCAGATTGAGGAAAAAAGACGTAATTCAAAATGTGTATTATTAGGATTAGTGTGGCGGTGGTAACGTAGTGGCACCCTGCAGCAGTCTGTTTTGAAGTGCACATCCTTGTAATAAAATACCCTGGCTACCAAAATGACAGTCACTCAGTGTTATTTGAAAGCACCCATTAACACACCTTGGCGTGTTTGGATGTGTGTGTTGCTTTGCAGATCGGGAGTCGCAGTAGTGTGTATTCCCCTGAGACCGCTGTGAGGAAGACGGGCTCTTATATTTACGAGGAGTTCATGCCTACTGATGGCACAGACGTCAAGGTATAAGAGTATAAGTGTATAAGTATAAGTGTATAAGTGTATACGTATAAGTGTATAAGTATATATACTCTTTTGATCCTGTGAGGGAAATTTGGTCTCTGCATTTATCCCAATCCGTGAATTAGTGAAACACACTCAGCACACAGTGAACACACAGTGAGGTGAAGCACACACTAATCCCGGCGCAGTGAGCTGCCTGCAACAACCTGAGGGGTTAGGTGCCTTGCTCACCTACTGGTCAGGGTTCGAACCGGCAACCCTCCGGTTACAAGTCCCAAGCGCTAACCAGTGGTGGCTGCCTCTGTTTTTGTTTGGCTTTCTTTATGTTTGCTTGTTGATCCCAGATCCCTGCAGAAAACAAACACAACAGAAACCATCACAGAAATGGTAATGGGTGTCGACAACAAATAACTAGTATGTTTTGGACACACTGCCATGTGTACAGTATGTGTATTTGTATGTGTTTCCATCAGAAATGTCCACTCCTGATTTGATGTTATCCTCCCTGAAATACTAAACAACCAATACAATTCCCTTTCCTGATTTGGTTTCCATGGTTTCTATTGTTTATTAGCACAGATGCATGATTCATGGCATTTCATTTTTCATTTATTTTTCAATATTTGTGTAATTTTTTTCTTCAAGATGTGAGGGGTAGATATGAATCTCCTCACGTGTGTGTGTGTGTGTGTGTGTGTGTGTGTGTGTGTGTGTGTAGGTCTACACTGTGGGTCCAGATTATGCGCATGCGGAGGCTCGTAAGTCTCCAGCTCTGGATGGAAAGGTGGAAAGAGACAGTGAGGGGAAGGAGATCCGCTACCCTGTCATGCTCACCGCCATGGAGAAGCTGGTGGCTCGCAAAGTGTGCCTTGCCTTCAAAGTAAGCCCCGCCAGTGACCAGGCACTGGTCTTCAGATGGACTTGGTGTGGCTTCATGTGGTGTTGACCGAGGCAATGTGTCCCTACAGCAAACGGTGTGCGGTTTCGACCTCCTCAGAGCCAACGGCCACTCCTTTGTGTGCGATGTCAACGGGTTCAGCTTTGTAAAGAACTCCATGAAGTACTATGATGATTGTGCCAAAGTTCTTGGGTAAGCTATCTCAAATGAAGAAATGTTGGTCATGTGTTCCGTTCATGTGCATAATCCATACAGATTTTGAGGCTGGTCAGGTGACTCACTCTCCCGATTGCTGTAATTATTGAGATTGCCCATGGGTACTTACTCTAACAGCATACAGCTACATCAATTATGTAAAAATTGTACATTAGTTTAATTGAGTGACCTTACTTGTAAAAGATTAACTTAGTCCTTAGACTTTGCTGTAGAGAGCTCATGTATGTAATGTGTCATGTCAGTCTTTATATTACATGAAGTAACTTCACATAAAGTGTGCAAAACAATCAAATAAAAAATGCAACGCTCCACTGACAATGACATTGCTTCCTACCTTCCTTTTTAAGTGACTGTTGTAACATAATATCCGTTTACAGACAAAGAAAGAAAGGAAACCGATATTAAAAAACTTCTCTTTCTTCAGTGTTTTTAATACTACGCCTACATTTCATTGGGTGACCATTTTATAGACAAAAGGAAGCTGTAGCTGATTCTGTGCAAATGTAATTATTTATAAATAGGTTTATAGTAGTGCCTTTTTTTTTCCTTTAGGAACATGATCATGCGGGAACTGGCCCCTCAGTTTCACATCCCCTGGTCAATCCCGATGGAGGCTGAGGACATTCCCATAGTGCCCACTACCTCAGGAACCATGTGAGTGCACCTTAAGGTCCTCCCAGTCAGGGACTTGAATTCAACAGTGTTTCGAACCCTTAGATCTTTCGATATGTTCAGTTTGTTTCCTGTAGTGTAATGAGGCTAAGATTCCCATGATCAATGAAGGCAGAATAGGCCTCAGTGAAACAGCAGACCACCCACTGTAATTTATGACATGCAGATAAAGCTGGTGCTCAGCAAAAGGCCAGATGTTCCACTGCAACAGAGTTAAGCTAATTCTGCATAATGTGACATGCCCAAGCCTGCAGCTGGCCTCCTAGCCTGCTTTGGAAACAACAGCTCAGACCCCCCCCCCCGTCTCCCCTCCCCCCTCACAGGATGGAGCTGCGCTGTGTCATAGCTGTTATCCGTCATGGAGACCGCACACCCAAACAGAAGATGAAGATGGAAGTGCGGAATGCTCTGTGAGCTGCCTCCTCGTCCGCACCCTAACCCTCACCTGCACTCTCACACGTCCGCACCCTAACCCTCACCTGCACTCTCACACGTCATGAGTGGACATCTCCCACGTCCGCACCCTAACCCTCACCTGCACTCTCACACGTCCGCACCCTAACCCTCACCTGCACTCTCACACGTCATGAGTGGACATCTCACACGTCCGCACCCTAACCCTCACCTGCACTCTCACACGTCCGCACCCTAACCCTCACCTGCACTCTCACACGTCATGAGTGGACATCTCACACATCTGCACCCTAACCCTCACCTGCACTCTCACACGTCCGCA
>NC_055967.1:36654179-36661894 GCF_018492685.1 Alosa sapidissima
AGCACTGTAACACCCACCCTCCCTAGCAATGTAGCACTGTAGCACCCACCCTCCCTAGCACCCTAGCACTGTAGCACTGTAACACCCACCCTCCCTAGCACCCTAGCACTGTAGCACTGTAACACCCACCCTCCCTAGCACTGTAACACCCACCCTCCCTAGCACTGTAACACCCACCCTCCCTAGCACTGTAGCACCCACCCTCCCTAGCACTGTAGCACTGTAGCACCCACCCTCCCTAGCACTGTAGCACTGTAGCACCCACCCTCCCTAGCAATGTAGCACTGTAGCACCCACCCTCCCTAGCACTGTAGCACTGTAGCACCCACCCTCCCTAGCACTGTAGCACTGTAGCACTGTAGCATTGTAGCACCCACCCTCCCTAGCACTGTAGCACTGTAGCATTGTAGCACCCACCCTCCCTAGCACTGTAGCATTGTAGCACCCACCCTTCCTAGCACTGTAGCACTGTAACACCCAGCGTCTTTAACTGCTAGACTCCCTGGGATGCACTGACATTTTAACCAGAGACCTTCCACTAGCTGTTCCCTTAGAGATGGTGTGCTGAAAGGGCCCCTGCCGAGGGGCTGGTTTAATGGGGCCTGGTGTGCACCACTACTCTGTGTGCGGTCATGTGCATGAGACCCTGAGAGTGTCCCTAATCTCTCACTCCGTCCTCTTACCCGTCTCACTCCTCCCCTTTGACAGACAAACCTACACACACATGCACACACACACATAGACACACACACACACACACACGTTATGTTACGAACTATAGAATCAGTGAGTGGGTATTAACCTGAATTCAGCTCATCCTCCATCAAGAATGAAGATGTGTTCACATAAGCAGGTTCAGGTAGGAGACATTAGGGAGACACTAAGGAGACACTAAGGAGACACTAAGGAGACACTAAGGAGACATTAAGAGACATTAAGAGACATTAAGAGACATTAGGGAGACAGTAGGCTGCAGATCAGAAGAGTGCTCAACAAAGACCAGATCTTTGTTGATTTTTGGCAGACTTTATTGTGCTTGTACTTCTGTTGTTTGTGTAGTTAGTTTTGCTGTGAAGTATATCAAAAAGGTTACGTTAATTCAGGATGGGAGACTGTTAGTCTTTTTAAGAGAAACCGTTGCCTGTTTCATACATGGTTGAGCTTCCATATTCACAAACCTCTTAAATGACATTGTGACATTGGGCCCTAGCTACTCTGTGTTGCTGCTGCCTCTTATGAAGTGGAATGCATGGCATCTGCCAAACTGTCTCATCACTCCATCATGGCCGCCCCCTCACCCTCCAAACAATCGCTTGGGACACTGAGACAGTCCGGTTGTTTGCAGTGTACTTTCAGCCGCTGCCCTCGCAGTCAGGGGTGGAACTGTAAAGAGGCGGTTTGCCTTCCCCGAGTGGTTTCGTCTTACATGCTATTAAAGCCTGTCATATTCTGCTCTGGCATGGCGCACGTGAAACAGATTAACACCCGGCCGCTCCTGAGAAGGTCATCCACACACATGTTTACAGAAACATGGCCGTGCCAGCTAGTCGAGCACCCGTACACATGTTTACATAAACATGGCAGTGCCAGCTAGTCGAGCACCCGCACCACATAGCTGTGTGGGGCTGGACAGATTGACCAGGGCTGCAGTGCAGGGAGTTGTGTGCCCTTGGACGGACTGACCAGGGCTGCAGTCCAGGGAGTTGTGTGCCCTTGGACGGACTGACCAGGGCTGCAGTCCAGGGAGTTGTGTGCCCTTGGTTGGGGACGACTGTAGAGTGTGTGTAAAAATGGCAGCAGGGTTGTTGTCTTGTTGTCCTCCTAACGTGCTGTGGTCCTCCCCCGCAGGTACGGACATTTCTCAGGGATCAACAGGAAGGTGCAGCTGACGTACCTGCCCAACGGTCAGCTCAAAGCCTCCAGTGAGGAAGAAGGTACGATTGCATTAAGCATCAGGTTTTCAATATCTGAGATACATTTCTGTAACCCCTTCAAGCCTTATAAAGCAATATGCGGCACACAAGTATGCACACAAACATGCAGTAGCAGTCTTAAGCACTCCTGCATCATTGTTGCCAATTCACACCATAACCCAACAGTACATGTGAAGTGTAGTTTGTTAATTCACACCATAACCCAACAGTACATGTGAAGTGTAGTTTGTTAATTCACACCATAACCCAACGGTACATGTGAAGTGTAGTTTGTTAATTCACACCATAACCCAACGGTACATGTGAAGTGTGCAGTAGTTTGTTAATTGAGTGTTTGGGTGACTCTCTCTTTTCTACACTTTCCCCCCGGCAGACTCTCAGAGGGAGGGCCCGTCCCTGCTGCTGGTGTTGAAGTGGGGAGGTGAACTGACCCCTGCAGGCAGGGTGCAGGCTGAGGAGCTGGGCAGGGCCTTCCGTTGCATGTACCCTGGAGGACAAGGTACTGTGCCCGGCGTCCAGCGGTTAGCCCAGCCTATCCGTGCACTCCACTGATAAAGCACAGAGAGAGCTCGCAAGGCTCCTGACACACAGAGCCTTCAGTCCCAGGTTTTAGAGATGCTGATTTAGTCCCAGGCTCTAGAGATGCTGATTTAGTCCCAGGCTTTAGAGATATTGCTTCTCTGTATCACACACTCTGCTCTCATTGGGCACGTGGCCAGTTTGGTGGACATTATCTACACACTTTACCAGTGACTAGACAGTATTCTATATCTTGCACGTGGCCAGTTTGGTGGACATTGGTCACTGGTAAAGTGTGTAGATAGATAGTATTCTGTATCATGCCAAGGCCAGTGTTATTGGTTTCATTAGATAAAGAGCATGTTATAGTATAGTAGATAAAAATGTTTTTTCAGGTTGTAGTATAGTAGATAAAGTGAACTTTATAGCAGATTTAAGAGGCAGGGTTCCTAACTTCCTACATACAGTAGGGATTAAGTACATGTGTTTAAATCACTTCATGGACAATGCAGTTTACATATAAATTGGCATATTGCCGGGGCATTGATTTCTAGTACCCAGACACAGGGTATGACGCATAGTCTTTGGTCCAAAGGCTGCTTATTATTTGACTACGCTGCACACTCTTGACGTGCTGATTCCTGTCTTGTCCTGTCTTGTGGCGGTTGTGAGGTTGATGAAGTGGGGTAGGCCTGTCCTCTCACTAATCTCTGGAATTCCACACATTCCATTTGTTCCTCCTCACAGATTTATATCCATTCATCGTGTTCATACCCGTGGGATGATCACGTCTGTTTTATTTTCATTTTTTACAGTAAATACAGTCGATCAATGAGCAACCACAAGTTTTGTATTGTAATGTTTCAGTTCAGATGAAGCTGTTTTTGTATTATAGGCCTTATATATTTTTTGTCTCTAAAATATTTAGTCTTTACATTTAGTCTATGATATTTACCATTATCATCTGAATCTTTATTATTGACCTGTTTTACTGATGTAAATTTGAAAAACATTTTGTTTCTGTAGTACATTTCCCCCTCCCTCTCTTTTGCATATAATTTGAAAATATATAAATTATCACCACACAAAGTGTCCTTTTGCTCACGTGATGCACTCGTATTATGGGATATATTATGTTATGCACTCTTATTATGGGATATATTATATGATGGGATATATTATATGATGCACTCGTATTATGGGATATATTATATTATGGGATATATTATATGATGGGATATATTATATGATGCACTCGTATTATGGGATATATTATATTATGGGATATATTATATGATGCACTCGTATTATGGGATATATTATATTATGGGATATATTATATGATGCACTCTTATTATGGGATATATTATATGATGCACTCGTATTATGGGATATATTATATGATGCACTCGTATTATGGGATATATTATATTATGGGATATATTATATGATGCACTCGTATTATGGGATATATTATATGATGCACTCGTATTATGGGATTTATTATATTATGGGATATATTATATGATGCACTCGTATTATGGGATATATTATATTATGGGATATATTATATGATGCACTCTTATTATGGGATATATTATATGATGCACTCGTATTATGGGATATATTATATGATGCACTCGTATTATGGGATATATTATATTATGGGATATATTATATGATGCACTCGTATTATGGGATATATTATATGATGCACTCGTATTATGGGATTTATTATATTATGGGATATATTATATGATGCACTCGTATTATGGGATATATTATTATGGGATATATTATATGATGCACTCTTATTATGGGATATATTATTATGGGATATATTATATGATGCACTCGTATTATGGGATATATTATATTATGGGATATATTATTATGGGATTTATTATATGATGCACTCTTATTATGGGATATATTATTATGGGATTTATTATATGATGCACTCTTATTATGGGATATATTATTATGGGATTTATTATATGATGCACTCTTATTATGGGATATATATTATATGTGACAGGCTGCCTTGTACTTGTCATCTTATCACCTTACTTTTGATAAAATGATATGAATGTACCGGCACATAATATGGCAATAGATCTTGCAAGTCCTAAACTAAAAAAATGCATTTTGTTGAGTTCAGTCACTTTGAGAACCAAGCAACCAGTTTGCTTGTAGAATGCATGTCCCTGGCCGAGCCCAGCCTGGCTGTGGAGTCCAGCCCTCTCAGCTGTCCCCTACTGCACCACACCTGAAGTCTAGTTAACAGTGGCTCTCAAATCACCTCTTTGTCTGGTCACACTGGACATGCGCTTGTTCACTCTCCTTTTCTCCTCTCACCTTCTGAACTGTAAACTAGATGGTAACAGCAAGGCCCTTGGCTGCGAGTCCCCTATTGACTGTGGTAAGAAGGGCTTTGGACGTTGAGCTTATCATTAACATCCGGGTTGTGGCTTTCCACTCCATGGCTTCCTGCTAAACCTCAGCACTGGACTCTAACTGCCACCATCTGTGTCCTCTGATCTGTGATGCAGTGGGTTGTTTGTGTCTGCTTAGGAGTGGATTGCAAGGAGGGTTTTGGATAGAGAAGTGTGTCAAATGGAAAGAGATGACTGGCTAGCATTAGTGAGACTGCTCCAATGACTATAAAAAAAACTTTTTACAGTCACTGAACAGTTGTGTGTCTAGATTAACCCATGCCTGATTATTTTCAATGTAGTAGAATACTTATTCATGATATGGTCCCATATATATGATATATTCCATATATATCATATATATCCATACATTTTGTTACTGGGTGTTTGTTTAGTCCTAGATGTTGGTATTTTATGCTCTTTGTTATGCTGCAAATGGTCTGCAAATACTAATATGACCTGACACTAATTTGTTGTTCAGTGAAAAATTGCTAGAAATTGATGTCATATTATGTCCAGAAGTTTTTATTTTTATTTTTCTTGAATATTGATCACCTTTGTGAGATACTGCAAATGCAAGAGTCACCTTTTAATTCAATCTTTTTCAAAATAATTTTAATTTTATTTACGTTTCCTTTTAGACTTGCAGCGTACTGTTTCCATTATGGCAAGCAATGAGAGTTCTAGAGGACATGGTCTCACACAGAGAGCTGTGCTCCCCTTTACGTGACGTCTGTGTAGACTGTATGAACTGAGACAGGTGCTGTGTGTCTGAGGAATGCCTGTACTCTCTGTTGCTAGGTGATTGAGGAATGCCTGTACTCTCTGTTGCTTGGTGATTGAGGAATGCCTGCACTCTCTGTTGCTAGGTGATTGAGGAATGCCTGTACTTTCTGTTGCTAGGTGATTACGCTGGCTTCCCTGGTTGCGGCCTGCTGAGACTCCACAGCACATACCGCCATGACCTCAAGATCTACGCCTCAGACGAGGGCCGTGTGCAGATGACCGCCGCTGCGTTTGCCAAGGTAACCCTGTCTGACCTGATGGGCTGGGCTGATGACAGTGCTGATGATGATATCTGCGTGACATTATTCACAGGGGACCTCTGGTGGACGCCACTTAACATGCCCTGAGACACTTTTCTTAAGCTTGAAATCTGACACACAGTCTGTGCATCCTGATGCATTCATGTTGCTTTCAGCAACTCTGCTACTGACCGACCTAAGCTGCACATTTCCCAACACACAATTATACCTTGCATTTTGCGAGCGTGTGAACGAGTGTATGAGAGATAGATAGATACTTTATTGATCCCCAGGGGAAATTCAAGAAAGTATAAGAAGTAAGAAAGCTGTTAGGACTTAAAAGAAACATTTGAAACATGTCTGGATTGGAAATACATTTTCAGACGTTTGTACAGTAAGCATGTGATTTGCCGTGATTGATGAGTCATGTCTGGACTCATGTGAATGTCTCTCTGTGATTGATGAGTAATGTCTGGACTCATGTGAATGGCTCTCTCTGTGATTGATGAGTCATGCCTGGACTCATGTGATTGGCTCTCTCTGTGGGCTGCAGGGTCTGCTGGCCCTCGAGGGCGAACTGACCCCCATCCTGGTGCAGATGGTGAAGAGTGCCAACATGAACGGCCTGCTGGACAGTGACAGCGACTCACTGACCGACTGCCAGCAGCGGGTCAAAGCCCATCTGCACGAGATAATGCAGCGGGAGCGCGACTTCACCAAGGGGGACTACGAGAAGGTGAACTAGCATGGCGTGCAATGTCTGGTGCCGTTGAGCACTTTGTAAAGACATTCTTAAAGATAAACATAGTAAATTAGTTATATTATTAATAATACATTACTTATATATAGTATAATGAGTAAACAATTAAATAAACAAAAAATGGACTCAACAATGTATTTTGTTGTTGGCACTGTTGACTGCTGCAGATGAAACATACGGTAATGAGTTGTGTTTAGTTCGGTGTAGTGGATGACTCTCTCCTCTCCTCTCCTCTCCTCTCCTCTCTACTCTCCTCTCTACTCTCTCTTCTCTACTCTCCTCACTCCTCTCTCCTCTCTCCTCTCTCCTCTCCACTCCTCTCTCCTCTCCTCTACTCTCCTCTCTCCTCTCTCCTCTCCTCTCCTCTCCTCTCCTCTACTCTCCTCTCTACTCTCCTCTCCTCTCCTCTACTCTCCTCTCCTCTCTACTCTCTCCTCTCCTCTCCTCTCTCCTCTCCTCTCCTCTCCTCTCTCCTCTCCTCTACTCTCCTCTCTACTCTCCTCTCCTCTCTACTCTCCTCTCTACTCTCCTCTCCTCTCTACTCTCCTCTCTCCTCTCCTCTCCTCTCCTCTCTCCTCTCCTCTCCACTCCTCTCTCCTCTCCCCTCTCCTCACTCTCCTCTCCTCTCCTCTCCTCTCCTCACTCCTCTCTCCTCTCATCTCCTCTCCTCACTCCTCACTCTCCTCTCTCCTCTCTCCTCACTCCTCTCTCCTCACTCTCCTCTCCACTCCTCTCCTCTCCTCTCCTCTCCTCTCCACTCCTCTCTCCACTCTCCTCTCTCCTCTCTCCTCTCTCCTCTCCTCACTCCTCTCCTCTCTCCTCTCCTCACTCCTCTCTCTACTCTCCTCACTCCTCACTCCTCTCTCCTCTCTACTCTCCTCTCCTCACTCTCCTCTCCTCTCCTCTCCTCTCCACTCCTCTCCACTCCTCTCCTCTCCTCTCCTTTCTCCTCTCTCCTCACTCCTCCTCTCCTCTCCTCTCCTCACAGCTGGCTCCTACAGGCAGCCCATCCCTCATCAACTCCATGAAGATCATCGGCAAC
>NC_055967.1:36664648-36667148 GCF_018492685.1 Alosa sapidissima
CTCTCCTCTCCTCACTCCTCTCTCCTCTCCTCTCCTCTCTCCTCTCCTCACTCTCCTCTCTACTCTCCTCACTCCTCACTCCTCTCTCCTCTCTCCTCTCTCCTCTCCTCTCCTCTCCTCTCCTCTCCTCTCTCCTCACTCCTCACAGCTGGCTCCTACAGGCAGCCCATCCCTCATCAACTCCATGAAGATCATCGGCAACCCAGTGAAGACCTGTGATCTGGTCTACGCCTTAATCCAGAGTCTCACGCGCCAAATCCGTAGGAAACTGGAGGATCCCAAATCTGCAAGTGAGCCCTCAGAGACTGGATCAGTGCTCTGGTCATTAAATAGCCTTAGTTGCGGAAATGGCCTTGAATTAAACAAACAAACAAACAAACTGTTGCTGTTCGCTCCCTTGCTAGCAGCCTAGTTGAGGTTGTTTGACCTGAAAGGGTGATCATGTATGAGTCCAGTCAAGTCAAGTCGGCTTTTATTGTCAATTTCTTTACATGCACTGGTCATACAAAGAATTGAAATTTCGTTTCTTACTTTCCCATGCAGACATACTTTAAATACAGACATAGACATACTTTAGACATAGACATAGCCATAGACAATAAACATTAAATTAAAGTGTGAGACTGAAATATAGAACATGTATGTATTAACAATAGAAATATAGGACATATATTAAAAAAAAAAATAGAGTTGTGTTGTATATTTATATACAGTGGGCATCGCTTTCAAATGACCACTTCATTCGCGCATTACGCGGCGTGAAGCTGCGTGAAGCTTTAGTACCACTTTCAGCCACTGTGCGTCTCTCTGCCACTGTACATCGCTCTGCCTGCCGTCCCTTACATAATTGTTGCCGAGAGTAATCCCAGCCTACGAATTCAATAACAAAATAAATCAGGCATAATTAAACATTACCTCGATTTAGGCTACTTGGGTATGGCTTAAGGCTTGACTACACGAAAATCGAAATTTGCTGTCTACATTATTGTCAGTGTTGGGGTTAACGCAACTACGCAAATCAAAACAGTGGTGTGATAATTGAGCCAGTAGAGAAATAACTGTTCAGAATTAATCTGTAGCCTTGGGTAGGCTTCTGCAGAAAACAATGTTGTTGCCGATTTAGTACTATCTGGCTACGTTTTTAACAGGCTACGCAATAGAGGCTTAGACAACTATGACCCACGTTTTGGTTTCGTAAATTAATTTGGCCTACTTCTTGACTGCAATGTAGTCAATTGACTGCTTGACATGTCATTTTTATTTTTCTGTACAATAAACAATTACATCTGCTTTATGCCGCAGAATTACATTCATATTTGCGCGCCACTTCCCTCCCCATATTCCAAGATTAAGATAGTATGAAGTGCTTTTTGTAAAAAAATAGTTAAAACGAATAGCTATTTGCAATTTGACAAAACACTGGTCCTCATTTTGCGAATGCGAGGACGATATGAGCCTGTTGCATTTAGTTAGATGTCCGAGTCACGCATAATGTTTGAAAACCACTGGCTCGTAATCACAATAATTTAACACACGACAGTTGGATAACCTACTTCATCATGTCCCCATGCCTACATTTTTGTGAGTAACATAGAGATCGTTAAAAACAATAAAGTATGGCTCTCCGTTTGGGACATCGAAAACTTATATTTTTAATAGACTACCGTCGAAGATGCTGACTTGCAAAAGCCTCGGGATAACACGTTATCTCCACTATCATCAGTCATGCCCCTTGATCAAAGTGGGGAATGAAATAAAAGTTTGAGAACCACTGGCTTAACAAGTTACCTACAGTCCAGAACACAGAATCTGTTGTAATATTCTGATGATCGGCGATGATATCGGCAAATGTTTGTTTTCCAAAGTAAGAATTTCACTTCACCATGCACCTTCGACAATACCTGGCCTACCTGGTATCATTACAAACATTATTCTGTGTCCTAAAACTGGCATATTTTATGGCATTGTGTCATGTAAGTTCGTTGCGAAATCTAGAGAAATGTGTGAGGTGGTCAGCGGGGGACAATTGAGACACACATTGGATTGTGTTATTACTTGAACACTCCACACTATCCACAGCTGTGGTAGGCCTATCAGGGGCAGGAGGATTACTGTCAGCGCAGGCTTTATATAAAATTCTTCAACAGAAGGCCTCGAATGTTGTCTTGTTTGTGGAGCGCTTTGCTTCGCTTCTGTAATTTCGGCTTCATTGAAAATGAGGGCTTCCCTCAATGACCCTCCGAGAATAAATAAAGGTTGAATGAATTAATGAATGCAGGCTTGCCCAAAATAAAGGCATGTGGTTTGCGCAGCCTACAGTAAATAACAGACCCGCCAGAATGTGCGTTATGATGCTTTTTTACGAGCAAGATGTTTTGGTACCCTACGCACACTGCATGTTCTTAAATAACAATGATCATCAGTAATATTCGACCATTAATTTGGGTAAATGGGCAAGCGTGACCACCTTGATTGGCTGATTGGCTGATGATTGTAACGC
>NC_055967.1:36672148-36679648 GCF_018492685.1 Alosa sapidissima
GGAAACATTATTTTAAGGTACAAAAAACTCTTTTGTGTTGCTTTAATGCATATGTTTGTTTATATGTGTTTATTTGTGTCTATGTGTGTCTGTGTGCATATGTATGTGTGTGTGTGTGTGTGTGTGTGTGTGTGTGTGTGTGTGTGTGTGTGTGTGTTTGGGTGTGTCCCTGACTCCTCAGGTTTTGTCGGAGAGCTCGTCCAGCTCCTCGCGTGGCTCAGCCTATCGCCTGTTCCCCTCCTGCTCTCGCCAGTCCCCTGAGGTCAAGGCCAGCGGCCTGGGTGAGTATCATCTTTCCCTCGCTCTGCCCCCAACCAGCACGGGCCGAGCGCTCCCCACAATCACCACATCTGGCCGCATGTGGAGCCTCTAGAGGCCCGGTGATGACCCTGGGCCTGGGCGACCACATAGCATGTGGAGCCTCTAGAGGCCCGGTGATGACCCTGGGCCCGGTGATGACCCTGGGCCCGGTGATGACCACGTTGGTGGCACGGCGCCGCGGTCACGAGCTCCGTGGGAGACGAGTTAGTGCTGGAGGTCAGCAGGGGGCTGGAGGTCAGCAGGGGGCTGGGGGGCAATACGGGGCTGGCGGGCAGTGCTGGGGGGGGGCAGTACAGGAGGTCAGCACGGGGCTGGGGGGCAGTGCTAGAGGTCAGCAGGGGGCTGGGGGGCAGTACGGGGCTGGGGGGGGCAGTACAGGAGGTCAGCACGGGGCTGGGGGGCAGTACAGGGCTGGGGGGCAGTGCTAGAGGTCAGCAGGGGGCTGGGGGGCAGTGCTGGGGGGCAGTGCTGGGAATATGCGTCCCTCCTGCCAGCTGTGAGCTAAATAAGGAAGCTGGCGGCCTCCGCAGGCTCTGTTCCTGTGTTATCGCTCCTACATCAGCCCTTGTCTGTGGGGTCGGGAGGAACGCTTCACCGCCGCCAGCGTAGGATTGTCAGCTGCTTTGGTTTCCGATGGTAACACATCAGAGTGATACTGTATGTTCGCCTGGCTACTTGGTAGCTGTGTTGCTGTGGCCAAGCTGCAGATAGCTTGCTGTCTGTCGGCTGTAGAACATGCCTGACAGGCTTTGAGGGGCGTAACTGTGAAGGTGCTGGAATGTGCTGACGTCATGGGGAGGCATGTGGTCTGCTGTGGGTCACCGTAGCGACGCTGCCTCGACTGGAATGGAGCCCTGAACCGGCCAATGAAATGTGTGTGAGCTTTCCATTAATACTTAATGTGGTATGCGCTCAGAGTCTAGCAGTAGCTCTCAGGGTAGTTCAGAACATTAAAACCACCTGACCGCTGATGTCGCCTAACAACTGTTTATGTGACCGCTAAAACTATCACCTGCAAACACACACTAATGCAGACACACAAACACCGCCATGAGCACTCACTCTGTTCCAACACACAGTTAAACACACACACACACACACACACACACACACACACACACACACAACAACAGCACACACACACACACATACACACACACACAGATACACACCCTCACACAACAGCACACACACACACACACACACACACACACACACACACACAGATACACACCCTCACACAACAGCACACACATACACACACACACACACAGATACACACCCTCACACAACAGCACACACATACACACCCTCACACACAGATACACACCCTCACACAACAGCACACACATACACACACACGCACACACACACACGCACACAGATACACACCCTCACACAACAGCACACACAACAGGCACAGGTGGAGCCTGTCTGGTGTTTGAAGTGTAGTGCAGCTCAGATGGCAAAAGCTCCCATAAGCCCCCTCTGTACAGGAGCACTTAGATCACTGAGGGAGGGCACACATGCGTGGTGCTGAGTACTGAGGGAGGGCCTGCATGTGTGGCGCTGAGTACTGAGGGAGGGCCTGCATGTGTGGCGCTGAGTACTGAGGGAGGGCCTGCATGTGTGGCGCTGAGTACTAACACCCCCCCCCCCCCCCCCCACACACAGGGAGTCTGGTTTCGGGCCTCTTCAGCGCCGCAGGCCGGGCTGTCTCTTGCAGCGCCCCCAACCTCAGCGACCTTGGCCACGCGCTCCGGAGCCCCCGAGCACATGGTACGTCCCGCCACACCTGAGGATCAGGCTGCCAGACCCCTGTCTAGGTTCTCTAGATTCCTCCAAAATCATCCTCTATGATCCTGATTCTCTAGATTCCTCCCAAAATCATCCTCTATGATCCTGATTGTCTAGATTCTCTAGATTCCTCCCAAATCATCCTCTATGATCCTGATTGTCTAGATTCTTCCCAATATGATCCTACTGCAAAGCATGATTAGTGATCTGTGGAGTCTATTTTCCTCAGAAGATCCTCCATGTCAGCCCTGTTTACATCCCAGTTGCACTGTGTGTGATGTAACTCTAACTCCAATCCTTACACTAGTTTGGTTTATGTGCAAAGTATCAATGTGCTGTTGCTTAACATTTCTGAAAATGTTCCATAGATCTCAACTGTGTTGTGAGGCTGAAGTAAGGGTTATGTAATATGAAGTATTGCGAGACATTCTCTATCTAAGGACTCAGAGCGGCTTCTTGCTAGCTTCCTCTATTTGCTGTCTGCCTGGATGCCAAACTGCGGAGACACTAGCCTCCGGCCACACTGTTACCTTCCCTATGTCCCTGTCGTCCTCTTCAAGGGCTGTCCATAGCTGCTGGTCCCTCTCTAGTCGTCCTCTTAAAGGACTGTCCATAGCTGCTGGTTCTGAGGACGTCTGGCCACTGTGGTGCCCTGAGTGGCATATAATCAGCTGCCACAGCTGGAGTCTCTCTCTCTCTCTCTCTCCAATCCCACCTGTTAAACCGCTGCAGGCCCTGAATTCACTCTCTTCTTTGCCCATAAACACTCACACTTACCTGCCCTCAATCTGCCCAAATACCCCCCCGCCTCCCCACCAACCTCCTTTTTTGAAAAAGCCTTTGTTGAGTTCTTGTAATTCGTAATTCTTAGTATTAGGATACTTAGTGGCCTTATTGTCTAGCTGATTACTATGCTGTTGTAGGTTGTAAGTCCCAAGTTCTCTAGCCAAGTGGGTTTAAGAGATGGCTGGTGCTTATCTAGAGGAAGTAGAGGTGGCTTATCCTGTTCATAGAAATGAGCACTTCTCGACGCAGCCCTCCACTAGATTCAATTGACTTGCATGAGAGTGAGATCACTTGATTGCCCTAATGACAGGCCCACACAAGAGGTGATCTTACAAACCTGTGTGGAACTGTGATCTGTGATTTGCTTGCCATGTCCTCTTGCTTTGGGGACAGAGGACATGGCGTGTAATTTGAGATGCTGCAAACTCACTGGAACTAACAGAAAGCGATCCCAACCTTCCCGCATGGGAGTGCATCGCTCTACCCTCAGCCATTCTGCCACCTTCACAATTTGGATTTCACAGTGAAGCCCTGGACGTCAGGCGCCGTTTGAATATTTTAGGACTAGAATTAATTGTTTCATAATCTACCATTCATTTCAGTCATGGATAACTTCAAAATGTTTATTTTTGATATGTAGTCCATCTGGGAAAAGTTATAGTCGAGATGGACAGTATTCACTTCAGTGCATTTTGTGTTGTGGTAGAATGTAGTTACTAAGGAAATGTGGTTCATTTACACTGGCAGCTAAAGATTTTATTAAGTAGCTTTCACTTCTATTTCCCAGAATACTTGCTGTTGAGAGTTCAGTGGAATGTAGAACAAAGGTTGTGCAATGACAGTTTTATCCACCTGGTGTCACTGTGATTCAACGTAAAAGGCAGTCAAGTGAAATAGTGCAGCGTCATGGTGTTGGGTTCAGCTCAAAAGACAGACAGACTCCTTAACTTGCAAAAAGACAGACAGACTCCTTAACTTGCAAGCAAGCTGAATTATGCGTTTCTTTTTGCTTTGAATAGGATGTGCACATTGATGTACACCAGAATAAGGTACAGAGGAATATTTTTGTTTAGTTTTTTTTATTTTCTGCTAGTGTTATTACAATTCAATGACTCAATGACTCAATGACTCGTAGGAATTGATGGGGTGCAGCTTTTTTTTCTTTGACTCCCTTTGGTCTGTTGAAAGAGATCATCTGAGATCATCTGTTTTGAGGACAGCTTTTCAGTGTGCTGCTTCTTTCATCCATACCATCATCAGGAATGTCCTTTTACCCATCTGTCTCCATATCATTCAGCTCCACACACACACACACACACACACACACACACACACACACACACACACACACAGACATCTCATAAAGGCACACATTCTCCTTCCAATGCTGTGTCAGTAACACCAGTTGCCTCTTTTATCTCCTCAGAGTTGTTCTCTATGCCGGCAGTAAAGAGATTTTCTGTGTCATATGCCAGGCATCCGACTAACGGTATGTCTGCTGTTTTCTAGTTCCTCTTCCCCCTGCCCTGCCTTGCATGCCCACTGGGGGGAGCATCTCTCCACCTCTCCGCAGTAATTACTTTGTGGCAAAATTGTGGTTCACTCCCGACAGCTGTTATTTTTTTTTCTCCAGAACCTTCTCCTCACAGTGACCTTTCACCCCCTGTTTCACATCCTGTTTCACCTCCTGTCTAATTCACTTGTGCTTTCTGGACTCAATGGTGGATGCGCCTCTTTTCCCCCAATGGATATATGCATGCACTTGTGTGTATATCAATATATCTGAGGTTTTGGAGATATATTTGCGTGTGTGCCAATGAAGATTTCATGCACTGCGTCTCCCCTCCACATAATCACTCTCATTCCACTCGTGGGGAAATGTTTAACCCTTTCACAGCACCTGCGTGTCAGATGGCTATGGGGCATACATGTCTTTTCTTCTTCAGCATCTAGTGTGAATCTGTGTGTGAATGGCTCTTTCTATGGACACAAGCACACTGTACTGTAGTGGATGTCTCAGTGTTGGTGAAGCCAAAGCCTAGGGATGGGCATCGTTAAGAAATTCTTGATATCGATGCCATTGTCGAGTCTGCTTATCGATGCGATTCCTTATCGATTCCCATTTCGATTCCTGTTACCATTTGCTTAACACTTACAGGATGGCTTTGAGAGATTGTTGGCTTTGAATGTCTAATTTAAAGTGATTTTAGACAATGCATATCAAGTGTGCAATATCAATACAGAAGTTGATGCTTTTAAAATTTCAAAAAAAGTAAAAATTTCTAAAAACAAAGCTTTGTATTGAATCGATAGTGGAATCGTTAACATGTGGATGTGTACGATTCTGATGGATCGGAATGTTTGGAACCGGTTCCTAACCGATACCTGGAACCGATTCCCAAGCCTACCAAGGAGCTGAATCTTCTGCGTCGGAGGATTCCGAGTCGATTCCATGTTGGATTTTGATGTGTTTGCCGTTTTGCTTTCCTTCTGTCATTGTATTGTGTTCTCCCAGAAAGCATCTGAGTTTCTGTTGCAGATGTTCTCTGTCTGTGTATGTGTTGAAGAGTAGTTGTGTTGAGGTTTCTGTATGCATATGTTCTCTGCCTGTGTATGTGTTGAAGAGTAGTTGTGTTGAGGTTTCTGTATGCATATGTTCTCTGCCTGTGTATGTGTTGAAGAGTAGTTGTGTTGAGGTTTCTGTATGCATATGTTCTCTGCCTGTGTATGTGTTGAAGAGTAGTTGTGTTGAGGTTTCTGTATGCAGATGTTCTCTGTCTGTGTGTGTGTTGAGGTTTCTGTATGCATATGTTCTCTGTCTGTGTATGTGTTGAAGAGTAGTTGTGTTGGGGTTTCTGTATGCAGATGTTCTCTGCCTGTGTATGTGTTGAAGAGTAGTTGTGTTGAGGTTTCTGTATGCAGATGTTCCTCTGCCTGTGTATGTGTTGAAGAGTAGTTGTGTTGAGGTTTCTGTATGCATATGTTCTCTGCCTGTGTATGTGTTGAAGAGTAGTTGTGTTGAGGTTTCTGTATGCATATGTTCTCTGCCTGTGTGTGTGTTGAAGAGTAGTTGTGTTGAGGTTTCTGTATGCAGATGTTCTCTGCCTGTGTATGTGTTGAAGAGTAGTTGTGTTGGGTACCAGCAGAGCGCCAGCCTTGGTAATGAGTCAGCCTAGTTGGATGCAGGCGGACTGCCGTGATCACATGATCCTATATTTCTTATCCCTCTTCATTTCTGCCCCTCCTCCATCCCCTTGACTGTATCATCCTTTCTTTTCAGCCTTATCCTTTTATCAGTCTCCACCATTTCCTCTAATTCTCTCCCTCCCTCTCTCTCTCTCTCTCTCTCTCTCTCTCTCTCTCTCTCTCTCTCTCTCTCCTCTCTCTCTCTCTCTCTCTCTCTCTCGTCTCTCTCTCTCTCTCTCTCTCTCTCTCTCTCTCTCTCTCCCTCCCTCCCTCACTACCTGCTCTTCATATAGTCCACTCCTTTTTTCACTGCTTCCCACTAATCCTATTCCTTCCCCTCCTCCCCTCCTCCTTTCCCTCTCTTCCTCTCTTCTCCCTCCTTCCTCTCTATTCTCCCTCTCCCTCTTCTCTTTTCCCTCCTCCCCTCGCTCTCTCTTCCTCCGTTCTTCCTCCTCCAGAGCCAGAGGAGGAGCAGCGTGTTGTCCAGCTGCTGTGTGGTCTGCCCGGTGGCCCAGGCTCTGGCTGACCACCTCCACCACTGCTCCTACCACCTCCGCCTGCTCACCACGTGGCTGAGCTCTGGCCAGGAGCCGCCCGAGGGCCTCTTTGGTCGGCAACCCAGTCCTGACCCCCCAACACTCCCTCTCCTGTCCCTCTCCACCACTGCCCCCTCTGTGTCTCCTCACTCTTCCCCACACCTCCTTCCTGTCCCCTCTCTTCATGTTGTTTCTCCACACCTCCTTCTGTCCCCTCTCTTCATGTTGTTTCTCCACACCTCCTTCCTGTCCCCTCTCTTCATGTTGTTTCTCCACACCTCCTTCCTGTCCCCTCTCTTCATGTTGTTTCTTACTTCTGTTTGTCTTTCCTCTTCCTCTTCTTTTCTTTCTTCGTTCTAGTGCAGTTCCATTCATTCTTTCATTCTTTCTTTCTTTCTTTCTTCTTTCTTTCTTTCTTTCTTTCTTTCTTTCTTTCTTTGTGTTTTGTCACTTCCTCCCTTCCTTCATTTCTCTCCTGTCTCCCCCTCTTCTGAATGCACTGACCAGTGTATTAATATGCCCGTTGTCCTCCGTACCTCAATCCTGTCCCCTCTCTCTCGTCCCCGTGCCTCAGTCCTGTCCCCTCTCTCTCGTCCCCGTTACCTCAGTCCTGTCCCCTCTCTCGTCCCCGTACCTCAGTCCTGTCCCCTCTCTCTCGTCCCCGTGCCTCAGTCCTGTCCCCTCTCTCGTCCCCGTACCTCAGTCCTGTCCCCTCTCTCTCGTCCCCGTACCTCAGTCCTGTCCCCTCTCTCGTCCCCGTGCCTCAGTCCTGTCCCCTCTCTCGTCCCCGTGCACGGCTCTGCATGCTGGCCGCAGGAGACGGGTGGCTCCAGAGCAGCAGGCTTATTTTGTAAGAATGAGAGCCACTTGAGAT
>NC_055967.1:36684648-36724648 GCF_018492685.1 Alosa sapidissima
GGTCAGTTGGAGCTCATGCAGTACTGGTCAGTTGGAGCACGTGCAGTACTGGTCAGTTGGAGCATGTGCAGTACTGTTTAGTGCTCTGTGGTAAAGCAGGGTAAAGCAGGAGGGAGACCAGCCCCCTGGTCAGAATGCAGATCCGTGGAACGCTAGACACATGTCCATCTCTTTAGCAGCATCTGGAGACACGTGTCCACACATGTCCATCTCTTTAGCAGCATCTGGAGCAAGTCCTCGTCATAGTCAAGAGACCCATTCAACACGAGACCGGTTGTTTACCTTCATTTCTTTGTATTTTTGCCTAATTTGGTGTGGGGTTTTTAAGAAGGGATTAACAGGATTCTAAACCTACAGTATAAAGAAATACTTGGTAATATATTTTCATAGGAATATTGTGATTCCAGCAGTGCCTTGTTTAGCTTTTTCCAAACTATTTTTGTACAGTTTATTTTTTTTATCCAAAAAGAACAACCACTCCAGTAAAAGTCAGCTGTTTTGAGATGTACAGCACAAATGTCCTCTGTGGATGAGTGCTTTCAGACTACCGTCTGCACCAATGTGTCAAATTTAAATTCACAAGACATCAAGCAAGTTATACTGTATAATTACCGAGGTTGACCTTTAGATGTTATAAAGAATTTGAGTACTTTCATTTCATTGCATATGACTTCAGTCTTCAGTTTATAACATGTTTTCTGTTGTATTCATTTGTTTAGAGTATTTTTGAATAATAATCATTTTCGCATCAAGTGAGAGTCCAAGTCCAGACTCCGCTATCCTGATGTTCTTTGTTTCAGTATTCTACAACAAATTGATGTGGTAAAGATGTACTGTAGTAGGGGTAGTTCATTTTACATTTATTCAATGGACTAGAGCATTTTAATTCTTGTTTTAAATGTGTGGATAATGTGTGTATGGTTAATGTGTGTATGGATGGGTTTGCTTTATTTATGAGATTATTTAATTTCACATGTGATTGTGATGCTGCTTTAGATGTTTACTGTAAATATTTACAATGCATCAAAAATCCAAATAAATCTCCCTTTCTGTTGTTACTTGGCTTGTAGCTTGGCACATCCAAATGATCTCATGTGTTATTTAATTATTAAACTGGCATCAACAGATGCTTGTGATTAAATGTTTTGCAAAGTGGTTGGTGAACATTTCCTTGTTTTGAGCGCTTTAATGGTCTTCGGCGTTAGTCACCGTAGGACTGAAAGGTGATGCAAGGCAATAGTGGTGAGTCATCCTCTTGCCTTCAGTGGGTGTTTAGTTGCCATGGATACGGGCTCTGCTCCACTTATGGACCCGGCTCTGTGCGGGACTGAATGAACGAGAAGAGAAAGAGAAGTCACATCTACCGGCGTCGGGACAAAGCCAGGTGGTGATGTCAGACCCATGATGTTTTGCAGTGTCACTGCACTGCTGCTGAATTGGAGCGATTCAGAGGCTGCCCAAGGACTCCGTGACCACTTGCGCTGTCTGTGGCCACTCAAAGACATGTCATGTACCTCATCTGCTGCATTCATGCTCCGGTGTGTGTGTGTGAAGTGTGCACTGTCAAAATACTCCCTCTAAAACATCAGCGCTTTTGTGTAAGCCTTGGTGGAAGTGAGATTAACACGAGACCTCCCTCCCGCTTGCCTTTTAAAGACAGGTCACAGTCGGGTGGAAAATCAGGCATGAAGTCTGCAGTGCCAAATTGAGGCTACTGCCTCCTCCCAAACCCACTCCTCTGAACATTTTGGAAATAAAAGGGAGTGGTAGTCATGGCAACTGCTTTCAGTGGGGCACAGAGTGGTGGAGTTGCCTGGGACGGAAAAGTGGTCTGAGAATGGGGGGGGGGGGGGGTTCGGGGACTGCAGCCAGACTGGTGAGCTCATCTGGGCAGAGATGGGGCCAGCGCTCCAGGTAGCCCAGCTCTTGTATGGGCTTACTCAGTCTGATGTGTGGGGAGATGGTGAGGCAGAGGACATGCCATGTCACCTCTTAATTCAGCACTATGAGATCTTTAGCCTCTGCCATCATAGTGGCTGTCGGGCCTTTGTCACTCACGCCCCAGTACATCCAGCGTGGTATTTTCTCCAATTACAGTTCAACAAAATGTCAGAGGTTTTATTTTTCTCTTAAATGGCAATGGGAAGATCACCTGGGCCCGTATTCACAAAGCATTTTATCTATCACTAGGAGTACTCCTAAATCGCCCTAAAAGATTTTAGCTAGGAGTTTTCTCTTAAAAGTTATTCACAAAGCCTTTCAGACCTACTCTTAGTAAGGAAAAATTAGTCTTTGTTGCTTGATGCTCATTTGTAAATGTGTTGCAAGGCATAAAACGTCCTCACTTTAGATGAGCTCACAAAATATCATTAACTAACCACTTGTTACTCCTGAGTTAATCATGAATTATAGTATTAGTAAGTGGTTTATAAAATATGTATCCTCACCCTAACAAATCATTAGTGCATGTGTATGTAACAACTGTTAAATAATGGAAATATTACTTCTTTAAAAACATTATTGCATCATTTATTAAGTATTATCAATAATGTATAAACATATTTTAGATATAGGCTTATTTACTATGAACAAACCATTTATAAATGTGTGAACAAATGCTTTACTGATGATAAATTATGTATGAACAATAAATTACTAATGATGAACAAACCATTAACTAATACGTAACAAAGGCTTAATAAATGACGAATTATGTGTAGTTATTATAAAGTGTTACCAACTTATCTAATTCAGCTTCAACCGTTTAACTAGAAACTTTGTTCAAACTTTGTAACGCAGGTCTTGAAAAGGACACCTGTGCAATTTTTTTAACTTCTGTAAAATGTATACTTTTTGAGATACAAAAAAGAAGCTTATATACCCCCATAGACTTTGCATTGGCACTATGACATCATAAAGGGCTAATTAAACTGATTGCACCTGTATCAACTGCTTTCTGCTCAACTAGGCCAACTCTCTCTGTGTCTCTCCATTCTACAAGGGTATAAGGCATATTATAATACTTACAATTTTAACAGGGAACAAATTAAGATGTTGGTCAGACTATAATAAGGAGAGTAGCGATAATAAATGGATTTAAAATGTTACAGGAACACAACACATTATTGAATTTCAATATCATTTTTATTGATGATCACCAGGATGTTTCCCTTTTACATTAAATCAGCAGAAAGTCTAGCTTTGCATTTAGATTTTAAATAGAGATGTGGAGTATTGCACTCGGGAGGAACAGAACTAAGATTATTAAATACAGCGGCGGGAAACAGAAGAACTATCACAGCATATTCTTAACAACACCTTGGGGCAAACAGAAGCACAGCCCAGTAAATATATGCTATTTTCGGTACCATTAAGACAAATAGCTTGTTCAAATATAGCTCTTAAATTGTTTAATTTCCATTTGAAACAAATACATTCAAGATTATAACTAAGATCACATGCAGAGATAAGATGGTAGCATTTGCATGGTATACGTTCAAATGGTCAGACATCAGATGGAGGACTGACTGAGGGGGAGAGGGGGTGATTTGGACAAAACAAAATATGGATTTGAAGCAGCGGTTCATCTCTGCAGTCTATTTTTGCTTTGAGAGAGTAGGATTACAAAGGGGATGAAACGCACAAAAAAATCTAAAAAAAAATCACAATAATAAGATTACATTTTCTTCATCGTGTTTTGTTTTCTTGTGTATATACACATTTGAGTGTGCATGGTTTTTTCACCATACTGTACCATTCATTTGATCTTTAGTTCAAAGTTCATATATTTCAAGTCATAATCAGGATACTAAACCTTGTAACTGTAGTTGATACAGATTATATCAGAGTATTGTGGTTGTGGGTGGACAGCCCTACGAATCCTAGATATGACAGAAACAGTTGTACTTCACATAAACAGTGAAATATGTCAGCAATGAATCCGTGAACCTTCACCACACTGTTAATACATGTACCATAATTCAATGGTAAGCTAACAGTGTAGCAACACCAATGTGGGCTCTGAATTGAACACTACCAGCTTTCTCCCCCAGAAATCTGTGATATGCTTGTACGTTTCATTTTTGTGAGCCCAAACAGCATTCAGATTATCAACTCAACAATCAAAAAGATTAGTTTAAGATTAGTGCATTCTGCTTTTAAACACCATATATTGCATTCAGCAGCCGTTCACAGAAAACTGACAAGGCCCCGAAGTGCGTGTTACTAAGGCCAGTTTTTCGGAATTGAGTAAGTTAAACTGTTCAAATATTAAAAATATACCACAATGTGAGGACATACATTACAGTGCATCATATCAAACTAGTTCATAATCTATTTCTTGTTTGGATGAAAAAAATATCTTTTTCATATTGATCCAGCTCTGATTTGAAGATTCATATGTTTGTGAGGAGTCTATAATATAATTGTACTGTTACAGTATACAAACAGGTACAGCAGACCTACTTGTCCAAGGCCATTCTATTGTGTTTCCAAAGACAGCTAGATTAAGACATCCTATTTTTTCTCTCAGACCCCTCGCCCATCATGCTAGCCTTGTGCGTACACAGCTTACACTAGCTTGCAGTCCTCACAGAGTTCATCGGTCTATGAGGACTGCAGGCATTCTCAAACACTCAAACCACTCAAACACCCTGTACATACATATAATGTCTATGGTTGGGTTTTAATCCCCTATCTTACATTAGGTGTTCCAAGTGGATGATATGAGGAGCCGAGTGAAAATTCATGAGTTGGCTGGTTTCATAGAACAGAGGGGTGGGCTTGTCTGAAGTTGACTATTCCGCCTAGTCATTAACTAAAGCAACAAACGGACTCAGTACTAACTAATGGTGAGAGCAATCTCTTAAAAGGAGACAAGGTTAAGTTTAGCCATTGAGATCAGTATGTTACTTCAAACGTGTTTCTTCAGACCCCTCTCTACAGAAACTTTAGCCCCAAGGATGTACTGGGCATAAGACATCAAGGTGAGTCATTGCCCCGAGGATTTTAAGCATGATGAGTTGTAATTAAAAGAAGTAACAAAATGAGTACGAGTAACAAAATAATTTGTAAACACATGTACATTCTACATGCTGTTGTAAAATGATGTACGTTAAGATAAATTGATGCAAATTATGTGATGTAAATAAATAAAGATATGCTACAAAAATGAAAATGTCTAACATTCGTTTCAAGATCTCATCATGATATGCTCTTCTGTTCAGTTATCTCACTATAAAGTGCCAAAGTAATTTGAAAAATGCAAAAGCATTCATCCCATCCAGCAAAACAACCATTAGCTAAAAACGCATCCTCAAGTCTGGTCCATTGTGCTAGTAATACACACACACACACACCAGTCTACTTAGTCACACTACTAGTACTTGGGAAAGCATGCTATAAAATACCTCTACCATCTATAGCCAACCACAGTACTTGGGAAAGCATGCTATACCTCTACCATCTACAGTATAGCCAACCACAGTGCTCTGGGAAAGCATGCTATACAATACCTCTACCTATAGCCAACAACATTCTCATGCTGCATCTCCCTCCAGTAACCTTTGATTATTAGTGAGATTTTAAACCAAACTATCTCTCCCTGTACAGAACACAGTGTTCTGCCCATGCACATGTATCTCTCATTAGCTTCTACTCAGTTACTCACACTGAGAAAGAGCAGTCGAAAAGGGTGCGCTATCTGGTTTTCAGGTATTTGTTTGGCCCATGTGACACTTTAGAATAGGGGATATCACACTATGGTGAAACAAATGCATACGTTGAGTGCAACTGCCTAAACAGCTCATGGTTTTTCAGACAGTAGCAACAACAAATCGCACAGCACAACACCATAACTGCTGGGGAAATGGTTACTGTTTTTTGGTAGGATGCAATATTCTGCAATATTGCAGAGTGTGTTTTAAAGTGTTGACTTGTTGATTATTTTCTCCTGCTCAGGTCTTGTATACCTCGTGATTTTAGGTCTTCCTCTAAAGAATTCCACCTCCCCATAGCACAGAGGAGCTCCAGCTCACCCTGAAGGCACATCATCATGGACCAGCTTACAGTACGTCAGAACAAGCACACTCATGTGCTCTCAGTCAGTCACACTTTGCAACGCTCCAACTACGCTACAACTGCTCTGGATAAACAAATGCTTTTACAATTCTGTCACCAGAAGAATTTTTTGAGTCCGTTAATGAAGAATAATTTTCTAAAAGCATACTGCTTTACTTTTACAACATACCTCTACCATGTATCTGCTAAACAATGTGGCTTTTTTAAGATCTGCAACAGTTGCTAACATATATTTTACATTCTCAGTGATCTTGTAATAATTGACTGTATGTCTGAGAGCAATGCTCATAGATAAGAAGAGAGAGGTTGTATGGCATGGCATTCACTGACTTGAAATAAGCCAAATATCTGCCTCTCATGTATATGTTAACTTGCTCAGCCAAAGAGCATCTGCACTAGTTCACAGACTTGTACAGTATGAAAAGATCAGCCAAGACCTACACTGTATCTACGGTGCCTTGATAGCAGGCATTGTGCCAACACAATGAGGACGACAGCAATGAAGCTGCTCCAAAACACCTCGCGATGGCTAGATGGCAAATAGTCAGGAATAAATAAATCTTACTTGCACACGCTTCACTGCAGGTAGCGCACTGTGGAGAGACATTTGGACATCCTCAACAAGTGTTTTTTAGACAGAAATTTGGCACCTCAAAGACCCTTTGGATTTGCCATTTGGAATATCGGTTTTACAATGCAGAGCACGTTCACATTAACCTGGAGAGACATGAACACACGTGTGTGCCCAGAAACTCACACAAATACCCCCAACAAGGCTTGACATGCACTGACAAAATGGCACTTTGAAGTTTGCGAACTGTCTATGGCATAACTGCTCAAACACAATTTGATCTTGTCATCAGCCTGCTGTAGGCATCTATTACCCAAATGTCACATTGACCCATCAGAGGCTTTCCTCCGACTCATATACAATCTACGTAACTGAATGGAAGCGGAGGAACATGTATAAAACATACACCTCCACATGAGTGAGGAGAGGCTGTGTATTTGAAGACATGTAAAAGGGCATTCTTGTGCTTCTAATAATATCTAATTCAGGAGGGTTTTATCATATCAAGTAAGTATTGTAAGTCAATTTTAGAGCTTTTGTATATGATGTGGTAAAGCTTCACAGACAATTCCAGTCTGCAGTTTAGATTACATTCTCGTGGATTCTGTGCCCCAAGTATACACTTCATGTTGAACCCTTGTAGATGTTTTCAAATGATGAATAAACCAGTTGTAAAGTTAGAGGAAAGCCTAAATAAATTACATCAGAGAATGTGGCCTGGCTTGTAAATGAGGATTAGAGCTAAAAATATGTAGCAACCTGTAGTACGACAAAGAGACAAAGCAGCTCCTCTCACAATGGAGGGAGAAATAAAGAACAACAGAAAAAAAGATCTAGATTTAAAACTCAATCTTGCAAGCAGGGAAAGATTCATCCTGCATGACCACAGTGCTGCTGCTTGCCAGAACCATGATGTTCAGATCCTGCTGCCTCTCGTGGGTCTGCTGGTACCATTCCCTTGTCACTTCAGTGTCATGGGTAGGAATCAGTGTCACCTGGATGGGTCAGAAGACAAAAAGGTCCATGTCATTTGTAGGGCTGTTTACCTAACAGTCCCACAGATAGATAGATAGATAGATAGATAGATAGATAGATAGATAGATACTTTATTGATCCCCAAGGGGAAATTAAAGAGTAAGAGTAAGAGTATCAAGAGAACATCTCCTCTCATAGCAACACTTACAACAAGTCTTGCTGATCCTAGCACTCACCAGCCGTCTTAAACTGACACGTAACTGTTAAAAACAGCACTCACTGATGCACTTATTCTTACTGTACTCTAATGTTTTTTAAATTGTCCTACAATTGTTGAGAATTGCTCTAAAACTTAAACTGTTTACCATGTTGTTAGTCGCTTTGGCTAAAAAAGCGTCAGCCAAATGTAATGTAATGTAATGTAATGTAAAATTCACAATATCATGGCAAAGCCCGAAGTTTAAAGTACATACCTGGAGGTTGTTTCCCCACTGTGCCTTTCCTTCAAGCAGGGCGTCCAGGACACACCGACTGGGTTCTCCGCTTCCTGGGTCATTTCCGCTCACCACGTAATAGGCCGCGCGGACCCGCTTGAAGAACTCCTGGTCGACGTTCTTAGCGCTGCAGTGATTGGGAACATAAGCAAGGTCCACGTAGATGGGTGGCCCTGGTGGAACAACTGAACTGGGCTTCTGTTGGTTAGAACCTGAAAGAGAACAAAGGCAATACATCAATAATGTATTTTTTTTGACAGAAAATATCACTAATGTTAGGGGTTAACCATACATTCATACAGTATGATGCAATCCAGTGAGAATAGATAGCCCAAATTCTAAGTTATTTAAAGATAATTTAAATTAAATTAAATGTAAACACCTCTGTTTCACACAGAAGACAGGTATAATTAATTGTATTCTTCTGCGACAGTAAGCTTTGTAATAATAATTGCTAGTCATTTTAGATTTTGAATTTAAATTGCTCTTTACACCATTGACCAGCCCTTTGGTTGTATTGAATAGATCCCCTTTTGAACTCTGACCTTCAGACATCCTTGACAAACGAGATGCCCTATCTGGATCCTTCCGTATGAGAGAGGAGGCCCGAGGTGAAGAGTCCTTGGAGGTCTGTTTAACAGGAGTAGAAGATCTTTTGCCTCTGGCATCACCTTTCCGCCCAGGTGAAGCCGACTTGGGCTTCCCCAGGCCCTTCCGCAACCCTTTGGGTTTGAGGTCCTTCTTCACCAGTCTCTCTTTGAGGTTGCTGTCACCATTGGGCAGTGCCTCAGGGTCCACCATGCACACATCAGGGTGAGGAGGATGAGGGACGGGGTCCTTTATGGGTGCCGGAAGGGGGTCAGGAGTCTTCTCCAATGAATCTGGGGAGGGGGTCTGGTGTGATCCTCCAGTTCCACTGGCAGACCCAGACAGCTTGTCAACTGGGAGATGCTCGGCATCCTCATCAGAGTCCAGGTTTCCTTCCGCCGTGATGGATGGACATTCTTCCGTCTCAGGAGGCACGTCAGAGTCGGACTGTGAGGGCAGTGACTCACTCAGAGAGGTTGGAGGAGTCTCTTCTCCAGCGAGCCCAGTTGCTTGTCCAGTTGTCATAGAGCTTGAGGGTGGCTGAGAGCCATCTTTGCTGTCACCATGGTGACTGTGAGCATGATGACGTTGCTGCTTGTGAGACCTCCGTTTGACAGAATGCTGCTCTCTCTCGTCGTCCTCGTCCTTTGAATGTTCACTCTCTCTGTCCTCTTCGCCCTCGTCGCTGGACAGCATATGTGGGCTGGGGTTGATGAACGAGGGAGAAATCTCCCCTCTGTGCTTCTTGAATTCTGAAGGAGAGTAGCTGGATGTGGCCTCCATGCAGAGGTCCGACGGTCGGCTGAACTCCTCCCCAGACCTCCTCGAGGCTTCCTGAGGAGCAGCCTTCTGCACTGGGGACATGAGGACGGGAGAGGTGGGAGGCTTTGACAACCCAACACTGTGTCTGTCCTGCTCCTCGTCCTGTGCTTCATCATCGTCGTCCTCATACCCAAGGGGAGCACCTGGACATGCAGCGCTCTGCATTTGAAGTTGCCAGTCAGGTGTAATGCTCTGCTTAATGCCGAGCACCTCTTCCTTTTCCTGCTTGTCAGGCTTCTCCTTTTCTCCATCCTTCCTGTCCTCTTTCTCCTTCTTTTCTTCTGGTTTGTCAGCTTGTTTGTCTGTATCCGTCTTTTTCTCAAGCTTCTCTGTGTCTTTTGGTTCCTTTCCAACATGTCCATCCTTCTCTTGCTTTTTCTCTGCCTCATCAACCTTACAGGCTTCTTTCTCTTTCTGATCTTCAAGTTTCTCCTGTACCTTCTCCTTTTTCTCGCAGACATCTGTTGTCCCCTTTGTTTGCTTTTCTTTTTCTACTTCCTGTGCTGTTGGTAAATTTGGGGCTACAGTGCCAGATGCTGCTTCATCCTCACCAGCTTTACTGGAGCCCTCTTTTGGGCTCATGCTGGCCTCTGTGGGCCCATTAGATGAGGTTCCTGGTGGTTGTGGTGGGAAGCTCTCAGCCAGGGAATCAGGAGTCAGAGAGTCTGAGGTTTTGGTATCTGATTGCTGTTCGGTCAAAGATATCATTCCAGGCTTGTCTTCAGTGACTGAAGATCTTTTACATTCAATTCGGCATGGTAAAGTGTTGTCTTCAAGTTCACTTGTGTGAGATTCTTCTTTAGAGGTCTTTCCCTGTTTCCCTGGACACTCTTCAGCCTTCTGCAGTGGAGAAACATCAAACAAAGTCCTGCCTGTGGACTCTGCTCCTGCAGGCGGTGCCAATTCAGAGTGGGCAGGAGCTGATGGACCTGAACACGGCAGATCTTCACTGCTAGGCTTATGTACCGAGTCAGAGGACTGTGATAACATTGGTTCTTGATTTATTCCTTCAGTGAAGGCTACTGGGGGAAAGGGTTTGATCTCTTCCGGGCTACATGTAGATTCAGCAGTTGATGCAACAGTGGCCAGCTTTTCAGAAACCTCCATGTATTCCTCTTTTATCTGAGCTGCAGAACTTGAGAGAGGAGAATCTATTGTAAGCGAATGGTCTTCTTTGAAAGAGGAATACTCAAAAGACGCACTGTCTAAGTCTGGCCTGGAGGGACCACCAGCCATATGGATAGAGGTTTCTAATTCCTCAGCAAACTGATGGGTAATTGAATAAGAAGCAGAGGTAGATGAAGAATAGCTGTAGGAGGAGGATGAAGAATGGGTTGTAGTTGATGTGACTGAATAAACAGAAGAATCATGTTTCTCAGTAGAGATGTCAACAGGTTTGTGCTCCTTTGACACTTTATCAGCGTCACTAGATTGTTGCTTCACATCAGACGAAACAGAAAAGGCTGGTGTTGCATCTGTTTCATTCAGTCGATGTTCAGCAGTTTTCCTGCCTTCTACACGAGTGTGCTCAACTGTGGATGGAGTCTGATGCATTGAAAGATATCCTCCAGGAAGCAGACTACAGGAGGGTGTTTCATGCTGTTGAAGAGTACCAGCAGACTGAGATGCAGTGTCATGATCCTTCTTAGCGTCAAGGTCAGAGGTTTTTTTCTTGTGAGAATCATCTTCTTTCTCTGGTTTAATTTCCAAGAGTTGTGGACTAACTGAATCACATGCACCTTTGCAGTCCTTTTCAGACTGTTCTCTGGCACCCTTCTCTATATCCACATCACTGGTTTCATCCTCCTCTTCATCTTCCTCCTCATCTTCCTCCTCTTCCTCTTGGTCATCATAAACATCCTCCTCCTCGGCAAATATTCTTTGATGTCCACTGGCTGAAGCAGCTCCTTTCTCATCGTACCCGAATGATGATTTACGAGTAGGAGAGGTACATTTATAGGATGCAATATTTTCATCAACATGCTGCTCAGGATGTTCTGGGAGTGAAGAAGCAGCAGCCTGATCTTCTTCTGCCACTGAGGCCTGGGAGGAAAGTAGGCCTACATCTTTCTCTGCAGTGGAAATAGGGCAAGGAGGTTGTTGTGTTACCTTTTCGTCTACCTTCTCTTTTTCAGTTGTTGTTGATGATGTTGTTGATGATGATTGTATGTCTGTGTCTCGTTGAGAAGTTGATGGCATTTCAATTTTGTCCTTTTCTTTTTCAGAGGAGGCATAGTCTTTCATGGAAGACTCCTCCTTTTTTAGCTGAACAGACTGATCTTTAAGATCTGTGGTTACTTTCTTTGTTGGTGTTTCTGTTTCATCATGCTCCCCAATAGTACCTGAAGCGGATCCAAAGCCCTCATCAACAGATGTCTTCTCACTGCTCTGTTCCTTCTCTTTCTCTCGGTCATCTTGTTCTTCACCCAAACTCTCAGGTATTGCTTGAGCAGCGCTTGAAGAGGGGGAGGACGGCTCAGCCACTGGGGTGGCTCTGCTGTCCGTTGTTGCTGTTTGTGGACAGCCCTTATCCAAGGACAGGGTGTCACTTCTTACTTCTCTCTCAAACTCTTCTTCTTGACCTTTCTCTATATCTTGTTCACGCTCAGCAAAAGCAGTCTCTTTGATAGAATAGGTGTGGTAGTCTACTTTACTGAAAGACACGGGCTCCTCTTCACTCATCTCATCTATGTGACATGCAGCTCCAAGCTCTGATGGACTCTGTCTCCTATTATCATCCATTCCCCCTTCCACGAATTTACTATCTTCAAGAGGATAAGTGTCCTCTTCTGCCGAATCCCTCTCATGTTCTTTAGAAATGGGTTTTTCATATGGATCATATTTGGAGACCTCATGCCCCTCTCTGTCTGAGAGGGGAGCCATACTGTCAAAACCCAGCTCTTCAGATTCCAGATGTGATGCTTTTGCTTCCTTGTTATCCATCATTTCTCCAGACATTTTTCTTTCCTCTGAAATGTTAGAATCGTCTGTCTTTTGGAAATAAGAGGGGGATGGTGTAAGTCCTGGGGAGGCTACTTCTCGTTCCACCTCCATTTCTCTCTCAGCCTCCTTTGCTGGTATTTCTTTGTCTTTACTGGTGCTTGGTGCAGCTTTATCTCCATCATGAGATGAGTCTTTGCTAACTTCTTCATAGGACTGAAGGCTTTCAGGTTGGGAGCGTACTTCATCACTGGACTGACTATCAGGACTAAGTAGTGTTGAACCCAAGGTTGTTTTTTCGGCTGTTGCTGAATAGAAGGGAGTCTCAGAAGCAGATGTCTTTGTGCTAGAGTCCTCAGTACAAAGAGGTTGTGATGTAGTCTCTTTCTTTTCTGACATTTCAGGTAAAAGGGAAGCTGAGTCTTTAATACATTCTTTGGTATCTATGTGAGTTGGAGCTTCTTCTTTACTCACAATTGGTAAAGGCACCTCAACTTTCTCTGAGCTACTACTTGGTTGGACAGTGTCTCCCTCCTTTGAGGACATTGCAAGATATGTATCTTTCGACAGATCCACTCCATCAGATTTGACGGATTCATCTGAAGATCTTCTTGAAGCTACTTCACTAGAGCAAGTTTCTTCAAGTTTGTCTTTTTCTGAGGACTTAGGTATGTCTTTTGTTTCAGTTTTTGACTGTGCACCCTCAGTTAAGGTCTGCTGATATTCTAAATTAGAACTGGAAGGCTTCTCCTCTTTCTGAAGAACGGATTCTGGTGACTTTTCATGGACTTCTTCAGAGTCCTTCTCTTTGGATTCTAAATCCATTTTCACTTTAGCTTCTGAATCCAAGTCACAAGCTGCATCTGACATTAATTGAAATACTTGTGGTTCAGGGTCCCCCAGATGCTTCTTTGAATCTAACTCCAGAGTTGATTCAGCTATTCCAGACCCCAATTGTAAAACTTGTTCTTTTGTCGTTAATAATTGTTTTTTGTCAAAGTCTGTACCAGATTCACATGACTGTTCAGCTTGTTCATGCTTTGGCGTCATTTCGTCTTTCTTGATATCCCCAGAGGGCATAAAGGCCATGCCTGCTACTTCTGAGTCTGACCCCATATCCTCCTGGTCACTCTCACCGTCTGCCTTGGGGGCCACTTCTGACTTTTCTTTATCTGTGTGCAGGATCTTTTGAATATCATCTTCTTTTTGGGTCTGTGGTATCTCTTTTTGAGGCTCAAGGTCCACCTTCTTTGTGCCATCTGCACTCTCTAAGTGTGTCTGCAGCTTTTGAATCTCATTTTCTTTTTGGGTTTGTGGCATCTCTTTTTGAGGCTCAAGGTCTACCTTCTTGGTGCCATCTGCACTCTCTAAGTGTGTCTGCGGCTTTTGAATCTCATCTTCTTTTTGGGTTTGTGGCATGTCTTTTTGAGGCTCAAGGTCTACCTTCTTGGTGCCATCTGAGCTCTCTAAGGGTGACTGCGGCTTTTGAATCTCATCTTCTTTTTGGATTTGTGGCATGTCTTTTTCAGGCTCAAGGTCCACCTTTCTGGTATCTTCTTTGCTTTCCAAGGGTGACTGTGGCTTTTTGTCTTCTTTTTGGGTCTGGGGGATATCCTTTTGAGACTCAAAGTCCAGCTTCTTGGTGCCCTCTGTGCTCTCCGAGAGTGATGCTGTCTTTTGAATCACATCTTCATCTTCTTTTTTCTCTGAAGGGGAATGTCTGAAGGAACCTTCTACCTTTTCTGGCTGTGAAGATTGTGGTACAGCAACATCTAGACCTTTCTTTTCAGACTCCAAGCTTAATTTTGAGGAGACTTCCTTTTCTGGAGACAGTGTATCTATTTGCTGTCTAGGGATATCTTCCTCACTTTCATTTGCATCTGTTTTGGAAGATGGCTTTGCTATCGTGGAAATTGATTGTGTGATCCCTTGGGCTTGTTTCTCATCTGACACTTCCACAGGTTTAGTTAGCACATCTGTTTTGTCAGGAACTGCCTGCACTCGTTGCTGTGTTATATCTTTAGCACTCATATCTGTTGGTTCTAAATATAACTCCGGTGACACCACAGTTTTATCTGAAGCTGACAATGATGGTTGCACTTGTTTTTCTGAAAGCAAATGATCTGTTTTTGAACATATGTCTGTTTTATCTGACACTGGAGTTTCTTGTGGACCTTTCTTATCTTCTGAGTGGGCCTCAGTTTTTTCAGATGATGACACACATGGGATTTCTTTCAGGGTTGTTGTGGTATCATCCAGTTGTTTCTCTTCAGTCTTTGTCTTGTCAGACTTTGCATCTGTTTTTGCTGCTTTTGCTAAGGTGTCTGTCTCTGAATCTACCCCTGACAGCTTGTCTTCCAAACTAGGGTCTTTTATTTTGGGTTCTTCTTTTTCTGTTGATGATGAAATTACCTTTTGTGGGGTGTCATCTATATGTCCCATATCTGGTTTGGATGTGACCTCTGTTTTTTCTAATTGCTTCTCTTCAGATTTTTGTTCCGCTTTTGAAGGCATGTCTACAGTTTCTGGCTTTAACTGTTCCACTGACAAACATGGCTCTGTCTCAGGCACTGGCTGTGATGTTTCTGGTGTGCTATCTTGTGACTTGAGACTCAGGTGACATATGACTTGAGATTCAGTATCCACCTCTAAGGTCACATCCATTTTACTTGAAATAGACTGTGATGGCAGCTGTTGATCCTCTATTTGTTGTCCTTCTGTAGTTTCTTGGGCTCTGTCCAAGGACACATCACCCTTTTCTGTTTCTGAAAGCAAGGTGTCTGGCAAATTCTCTTTAGTCTCAACAATTACTTCGGAAGTTGTTTTTTCATCTGAAACAGCAGTAGATGGGATTTTCTCAACAGTTTCTTTGGAAGTCACTTTTTCATCTGTCACTGTTATAGATGACATTTCTTTCAGGGCTGTTGTGGTCTCATCCAGTTGTTTCTCTTCAGATTTTGCATCTGTTTTTGTTTCTTTTGACACAGTATCCATCTCTGACAGCTTCTCCTCCAACCCTGAGTCCTTTATAGATGTTTCTTCTTTTTCTATTGAGGATGATAATAGCTGTTGTGAAATGTCCACTTTATGTTCCATATCTGACCTGGAGGCAACCTCTTGTTTCTGTTCTTCGGGTTTTTGATCTGCTTTTGGAGACACGTCTACAGTTTCTGGCTTTGACTGTTCCACTGACAAAAATGATTCTGCATCTAAATGCAGAGGTTGTTTTGGAGGCTCATCCAAATGTTTCTCTGTAACTTCGTCTAGTTTAGAGGGTATGCTTGCTTTTTCAGGCACTGGCTGTGAGGTTTCTGCTGTGCCCTCTTGTTTTATTGGTGCTGAGATCTCTTTTAGGGAAGTGACTTCAGATTCAGCATCGGCTTCTGCAGCCCCCTCCATCTTACTAGAGGCAGGTTGTGGTGCTTGTTGAACTTCAGCCTTTTTGTCTTCTATAGTCTCTTGATCTCTAACCAAAGACACATCAGCTTTTTCAGGGGACACTAAAAGAGAGCTGTCTTGCAAATCTTTACTCAAATATTCTTCTTCAACCTCAGGGGCTGCTTTAGCAGTAACTGCTGTAGATGGAATGTCTTTTCCAGGTGTTTCAGTGTCCAATTTTTTATCTTCTGACTTTGTATCTGTTTTGAGTTTTGCTATACTGTCTGGTGCTGGTTGTACCTGTAGTTCTTTCTCTCCTAGCCCTGAGTCCTTTGCTGATGTCACCTCTGGTTTGATTGTCTCTGACGGTACTGCACCACCTGATGATGTCTGTAATTGGGTCTCATCCACATGTTTCTCTTCATGTTTTTCAGATTTAGAGACCTCTTTTTCAAGGATAGCTGAAGTTTGTGGCTCAAGCTCAACCTCATCTTTCTCTTCTTTGTCATGTTCTTTTTCTTTATCCTTTTTCTCCTCCATTTCTTTCATAGATTCGGCCTCTTGGGTATCATAATCATAATCATCCAGAAATCTGCTCTCTTTTCCCTCCACAAGCTTTGCCTTACTACATACAGTGACATCTCTGTTCTCAGACTCTTCCTTTTCACTGTCACTCATCTGAAACTTGCTTTTCTCCACATCTATTGATTCAGAGTCCTTTGGATGCTTTTTGTCTACTGAGGTGGCCTCTACCCCAGTGACAGGCAACTGTGTTGGAGAGACTGAATCTTCTTTTTCTGGGGGCATCTCTTTCTGACAGACTGAGGCTTGTTCTTTATCACCAGCCAAATGTTCTTTGTCTGCCACAGATGTGCCAGCTGATGAGAGTTGTTCTGGCTCAACCTTTTGAATGCCTTGCTCTGTAGATTCTTTTGCCTGTTTTCCAATTGGCTCATCCTGTTTTTGGCCTGGAATAGACTTTGCTTTCTCGTCGCCAGGCAACTGGTGGACAGGAGAGTGAGTTGCGCTAGGGGGTCCTGACTGTGTTGGGGAAGCCATTTTCACAGTGCTATCATCTGGACTGAAACATTTTTCCTCTCCTTCACTGGATTCTGACAATAATGCTTTAGAAAATGAGTGAGGTGGAGACATTGGTTTTGTGGATGATTCAATCATTGTCTCCTCTTTGGAAAGAGCAAGTGTTGTCTCTTCCTTTGCTGGTACAATATCTGATTTCTTCTCAGTAACAGGTTCTGAAGTAGACATGGAAGGTTTGTCTGTATCTTTCTTGTTTTCCTGGAACAGAGATGGAGCAGCATACCCCTCTTGTAGCTTCCCAAGTGGGATGTCAACATTGGGAGTTTGGTCTTCTTCTTCCTCCTCTTCCTCCTCCTCCTCATGTTCCTCACCGTGCCCTTTCACATCCAAAGCAATGGGTGGACATTCCTCTGAGGGAGGGGACTTGAAGCATTTGTCATCCTCTAATGAAGATGTAGGAGAGATTGTTCCAGCAGAGTGCAGGAAATCCTTTCCCTGTATAATGTCAGCTTGGGCTAATGGAGGTATACTGTTAACAGTGTCAAGGAGCAAAGAACTTCTGCCAGTTTCTTCAGTTTGACCCGTTGTGACTGATGCAATAGACTGGTCTTCAGCAACAGAGGTAGGGAAAGAGGATAACTTATCATACTCTGTGATTGATGTTGCTGAAGACACATGTTCTTCTTCAGCCAATGGAGCGGCGATGTTTGTGTACAAAGAAACAACTGGCTCCTGTATAAATCCTTTGGCTGTTACATCAGGAATTGCTGCTTGCATCTCTTTCATTCCATGGATTGCATCAAAAGAACCTGTCTGATCTGGCACAGACACATCATAGGAACCTACATCATACTGGAGATGAGGTATTCTGTCCTCTGCCTCTTCGTGAATCTCTTCATCTGAGATGGTCTGCTCGGTCTCTGAGTAGCCTGGAATGGTTTCGTCCTGGATGTAGGAGATGTTCTCAGCAGCAGCAACTGTAGCAGCAGCAGCTCCTTGCACAGTTGAAGTGATGCCTGCTGTAGCCCCTCCAACATGGGATAGGTATGTATCGTCCTCCTCTTTTGCTCCAGTAATCTCTGCAGCTGCCTTACACTCCCACTCCCTGCTGACATGCTCTTCTGTTGTGACTTCTTCATCTGCAATAGCATCCAAATCCTCTGCTTCTGCGAGAGTGGGGCTCTTAATAGCTGGTCCCTCTTCATCTCTTTTGTGTCCAGGCTCATGGACAGTTTCCTCTACCATAACCTTGAGTTTTTCAGTTTTCTCCATTTCTTCAATTTCATGTTTTCTATCAGCACCCTCTCCGTCTTTTATTTCCTTCCATTTACTTTCATCCTCCTCCTCTCCAATACCCATGTCTTCCTCCTCTTCCATTTGGTCTCGCTGGACTTTTGGCACTTCTTCTTCAGCCTCGTCTTCCTCCTCATCCTCAATAGCTGCACCCTCATCTTCAAATTTATCGCTTTCTGCTATCTCAGCCGCAGCAACAGTTTGTGCCTGCTCTTGGTCTTTAGATTCTTCATGCTCTTGGTCTTCAGATTCTTCCTTCTCCTCTGTTGTTGTCACCTTGACATCTTCATGAAGAGAACCCTTGCGTGGTGTAGAGACGTCAGGTTCAGGTATATCCTCTTGTTTCTCTTGCTCTGTTAGTGTGCTGAGAGCCACAGTTCCCTCATCTTGCCCTTCAGACGTCAGTGGAGCTTTTTCTTCTGATAGTAGTTCTGTTTGTTCTGGTTCTTTAGACAATTCAGCTGGAACTTCATTTTGTTTTAATTCTTCAAAGTCTCTGGTAAGATCCTCTGGTGTGGAGAGAATAGATCTTACTTCTTCCAAGCCATTCTGCTGTGGTTCAGGCTGGATTACCTCAGGACGTGCGTCTGGTGTGGGTTTATCCTTTGCCACTTTAGCTTTGCTCTTGTCGGTCTTGGGTTTACTTTGCACCTTTGCTTTATGCAAGGTTTTCCTGACTTCTGGAGTAAATGGTTTTAAGTCAGGCTTAGTTATTTTTCTTAGTTCAGGTTTGGAAGCATCTTTTCCCTTAGTCTTACTGTCTTTCTTGTCATCTTTTTTACCTAAATCATCTTTCTTCAATTTTTTTATCTCCTTCTTTTCCTTGTCTTTCTTTTCATCCATCTTGGACACCCTGTCCTTAGTGTGTTTTTTCAGTGACTTCTCTTTTAGCAACTTTTTCTTTTCTGTCCCTTCAGTCTTGGGCTTTAATGTCCTGGAGGGTTTGTCACTGGCCTTTTTCTCCTCTTGTTTGTCTGTTTTGTTATCTTTTATTGACTCACTCTTTGTGTCAGCAAATGAAATATCTTCTTGCCCATCAGCATCTTTTTTGGAAACTTTAGATGATGTTTTTGGTGATGATTTGAGACTTTCTTTGCTGTCAGTCCTTTGTCTCATCTTTGTTTGTTTCACTGCTGATGGGGGAGCCCCACTTGCAATGTCCTTTTGCGTAGCAACTGGGTATCGCAAGAAGTCAAGATGCTTTAACTTCTCAAGGCCTTCAAGAATTTTATTTTGTGGGGCATTTCCAGGAAATAGAACTCTGACAATTTTTTCTGTAGGATTTGCTGGGAGCCACACCACAAGTGCAGTGACAGATGTCAGGTAAGGGACAGATATTTCTCCTTCCTTTCCATTAGGGAGAATTATGCCCGTCTTGGCTTTGCTGTTTCCAGCCCACTTCTGCATGAGAAACTGCATCTCCTTACTGTCCTTCACAGGGTTCAGGACATACATGTCTAACCTGCCCACTCCCATCTTATGGAAGAGTGTAATAGGTTCAACTGTGTTGCTGACAACTCGAAACAGAGGTTCTGGTTTGATGCCAAGTTTGTTAAGGTGCTGCAGTGTAAGTGAAGCCTCCTCAATGCTTCGTTTTACTTTCAAGTTTGATTCTGATGTGCGTAGCTTCTCGGGTACATTGAAGAAAACAACACCAAGCTCTGGTGAGATTAGATTTTTCATCCAGTCACTGTAGTTGGTGGATCCTTGTGACTGCTCCTCCTCTTGTTCTGCAATCTTCCTTTGGAGGAGGCCATTGATCCCTGGAAGGTTATCTGCTCCAATGTGGGTGAGAAGGACAGAGTCGATCCGATCCAGGTGCCTCACAAGTTTCCAGAAACATGACTTTCTGTCAGAGCCACCATCCACTAGAATGTTGAATCCGTTGACGGCAAAAAGGGCAGAGTCCCCTCTCCCTCCAGGAAAGATGTAGCAGCAGGGCTTGGACAGCTTCAAGAAGCCTCCAGAGGTTGGTGGTTCAAGAAGGTCAAAGGGAGATGGAACATCTACAGTCTCAGAGATATACTCTGTGAACTCAGTGACACCCTCCATTTTTGGGAGAATGGCCTCAGGGTTCAGTCTGTAGTCCAGAACCTCCCGAAGATTTTGATGCTGCCCCAAGGAGCTCCAGCCCACCTCCCCTCGGCAGAACACAGTGAGGGTGGCGCGCTGCTCCAGGGGAAGTTTTCCCAAGACACCACTGACCTGGAGGAGAGAAAACATCAAACTTACATATGCAAACTTGCATATGCAAAAACGACTCACTAACTAAAATAGAATTGCTTTTAATGGCAATGATATTAACAGAGAGAATATTCCATAGGTAATTATTAGCAAGATTCCTTGGTGAAAAGGTTTTTGCTTACCCCAAACTCACTGAATGTACGTGATACACTTTGATAGCTGAATACTCCAGTTTGAAGAAGTAGGTCACCTTGGTCTGAGCCTTGTCCACTCAGGACCAGGAGTTTGTTCGCAGCTGGGCCAGCCACGAGAGACTGGATCTGGGACAATGGAAGAAACACAAGAGTGGGTTAAAATAGATTGCTTGGCATGGGAATAACAAATGACATTATGTCATATTAAAGTGAAAGTAGTACTATAGAGTTCTGGCCTAAAACTAACTATTAAAAGCATGCAAAACTTTTCAAACACTATAACCAGCCCAGTTGGCACTGATATAGACTACCATTTTAACTGGCATATTTTTGCAATATTGTTGGCAAAACCATGCTGTCAAGGCCTTTCTTTCATTTTGTGTTCTTTCTGGGACCATAGAACTACAGTGTGGAGTCTCAGTGGATACTGGGAATGACAGATGAGCTTAACGATCCTTCACATAACAATATGCCATCAAAAAAATTGATGATCATGACAAAAGTCGTTGCTTATAAAATCACACCTCAGAAAATGGCAACTTGTTACATAATGTTGCTTTAACAAAGAGGTCAGCAATTTAATTGTATATAAACAATGCTTAATATCTACAATTAAAGGAACCTTTTGTACCTCTGAAACAACTGTATCTCCCGACGGGTTGACTAAGACCACCGTCTCAAGGACATTGCTTTTGTGTTGTAAAATTCTTTGTCCTGTAAGAAAAAATATGTTTCATTCAGCTTTCCATACATTATCAAAGAACAAAGATTGTCTAAGGGTGTCAGACTAAAACATTTTGTCCTACAAAAATGTTTGTAGATGCATCTTTGTCTGTGTTACAAGACTTCTCACTAATAATAAACATATGAATGCTCCAACAATAAACAAAAGCCAATAAGACACATTTGTTTTGAATTGTGCCGTATAGGACGTAGGATGTGGAATCTCGTTTGGTGTACAGTGCAGCACCATTGTAATATTTCCTCTTACATAACACAGAAAGACTGCATTGTCACAACCTGTTTTCTCTGAATTGAATGCAAGTTTAATTGACCAGCCATCTGTGACTCTGTGACTCATTACTCTATCTAAGGGGGTGGAGTGAGAACCAGTAAACAAGGATGTTCTTCAGAATATCAGGTTGTAACATGCTTGAAAAGCATCACTGGCTACAAAGGTTTCTGACACTACTATCTCAAAAGCCTTCTGGATGTGCGCTCTGTTTGCAGTGCAGAGCTGCCTCTTCACTAACTCACGGGAGGAAGCAGAGAAGTGCAGCAGTAGCAATGCAGTACTGTAGCTGGAGAGAGTCTGAAAACCAGGCTGCTCTTCTGAGTTCAGGGCTTACAAGGGATGAGGCTACGAAGTGAATGAAAATGTGTTTGATTTGTAGTTGCATAATCATGTGTACTAGAGATTTCCCATTTGCCCATTTTCAGTATTCACAAAAAATTCACACAATGTCCTGCAATGTCAGTAAATTGGCCACAGAATGTTGTGTATCTGATTCTGTGTCTTTCCATTTTCTCTGCAATTCATTCAGATAATATGTAGCAGTCACTGATCATACAAAGATACTGTCATTGACCCTACAACAGGCGAGCGGAGTACAGCACAGCAATGGGTGATGATGACCCCTGACAAAAGCCTAAATATGCAAATGACTAAGAGGATATGTTACACGAAAGCTGGCTGAGCATGGTCAACAGTGTGACAGTTCAGATAGGTCTAGCCCAAACAAACTGTCCAGTGTTTGTGTTCCACAAAGCTTGTTACAAGAGCACACCAATGAGAGAACTAGGTGATTAATAGGAGAGGCCTGCAGAGCACAGCATGACTGCAGTAACAGCTAATCTGGCAGGGACTCAACCCAATGCAGTCCCAAACAGCTAGACACAGTCCCCACGGAAGCAGCACAGGAAAGAGCGGCTATTATACGCACAACACAGAATTACAGCTAGCCTGCAAAGCAACTGAAATACAATAAGGTGCATTGGGAGAGTGGCATGGGACTGAGTCTGATTAGTTATGAAAAGCAACTGAAATAAAATAAGGTGCATTGGGGGAGTGGCATGGGACTGAGTCTGATTAGTTATGAAAAGCAACTGAAATAAAATAAGGTGCATTGGGGGAGTGGCATGCGACTGAGTCTGATCAGTTATGAAACTGCACCATGTGTCCTCAACGTGATGGTAAGAACTACTGTATTTAAAAGGCCATTCTCTGTCCCACGTGATGGTAAGAACTACTGTATTTAAAGAAGCCCTATGCAACAATTTTAGCAAAAATGACCTTAATTATACATGTTGAGAGTCGTTCTGATGGTTCTACAACACTTTTTGGGTCGTTTGGTGGGTGCTTCGTCTCCCCCTAGTGCTTCTCCGCGGAAAAACCGAATATGCAACTTTCTGGTCCTGGACCGAAGAAATCCGGATGTGACTCGGCGGAAAGCCTTGAAAATGTAGTCAGATTGTAGTTTCTAAGAAGACTGCAAAACGGACTCCGACTTGGCTTTGTTGCTGTTGAAATTGTAAGTAGCCTACCCTTGGGTGAACTTCGTTTTTGTAATGTGGTTTGATAGTCTCTTGAACAATGTGTTTGCTCGACCGTTTTATTGTGAGCCCTGTATGTGTTTAGCTTGGTTTCTTGATGGCTAGCTCGCTAGCTAGTAGGGGTTTAGCGTAGCAGTCACTTGCTACCGAGGCTGCAGGGGGAGCTATGTCGTGAAATATGCAAGCCCAAATCAGGCGAAAACCCAGAAACAGCAAAGGAATAACCAGGCTTGCATAGGGCTTCTTTAAAAGGCCATTCTCTGTCCCACGTGGAGGAATAACACTGTTCCATATATTTGGATTCTTCTACTGTGTAGATTTCAGGAACCTGAGGGGACGACCTGTGTGGGAGTGTGTGTTCCTTTACCTTTGTAAGTACACCGTGTTAATCTGCATTAAAGCTGCATTAAACTCAAATCAACACATTATGGCAACCCCATGTGTTAGTGTACACATTATCAACACATTATGGTAACCCCATGTGTTAGTGTCCACATTATCAACACATTATGGCAACTCCATGTGTTAGTGTACACATTATGAACACATTATGGCAACCCCATGTGTTAGTGTACACATTATGAACACATTATGGCAACCCCATGTGTTAGTGTACACCACACAGAGCATATACTGTTCCTGGGGTTTGGCTGATAAAACTTGCCACAGGCGCTGCCAAGAGCAGAAATCACATGTCTCGTGTTAACCCCCCCCCCCCAAAAAAAACGCTATTTGTTTTGGTGTCAGTCAAATAAATAAGCAACATTTTAACTAATTGCTGCCGTTATGTAGAGGCTGCATTTTCAAATGTAAACTGCGTTTTAACATAAGTAGACTATGCAGCTCTCCTTTAAAAAATGCATATTTGGCCTAGACTATGGATATATCAGTGATGGAGTAGACTATGCAGCTCTCCTTTAAAAAGCTGGCAACACTGGAACACATGCGCAGTCTGGCGTGTACCGATGCCCTCCTGCAGAGCCTGCTGAGGTAAGCCAGGGAGACACGGCCGCAGCAGAGGACACGCCCTTCTGCACGGCCTCCTTCTGTCAGAACCGAGAGAAGTGGTCCTACAGGACACACGTTCCCCACACACGGCCATGGCAACTTGTTCAGACGTGCAGTAGCCATTTCTGTTTGAAGACCTCTGACACTGACGTTTGCCAGATTTATGACAATTATTGAACCAAAAACAACAACAAGCTGCCAGTCCAACATTTTCCCCACATAATTTTGCTTTATCTAACTTTATATGTCATCATTATATCGAAATACTAGATGACAAAGGTGTTTTAACACCCTAGTTTCACGAACAACAGCTACAGAATAGGGGTAGCACAGCACAGCTCTCCCGGCTGACAAGGAAAAAACTGCAAAGGCTGGCTAGAAAAAAAGAACTGTTGCAATGGATAATACACATAACGCATATCAGGGGGCTAAAATAGCCTGTGGTTGGATCTTAGTCATGCAAACCATGTAGTCACCCTGTTATTGTAACTGCTACGGAAGCAGATCTAGAGGTGGGTGGGAGATGTTATTATATAACTTTAAGTACAGGCCAAGAGAAGCAGAGGGAGCCGCTCCTCTGTGCTGTAGTGGGGACTAGAAGTCAGACAATGCCACTCCCCCTGCACCTCAGACTCCAACAGCAGAGTGTTCGGCCAAGATCCCTTCTGCTATTCAATCCTCTGGCTCTCCATCACTGGCACAGCGACGCCAGGGAACACATCCACGAGTCCACAGGGAAATTCCTTAAGCATTAAGCAGTAAGCACTCTGATAAAAGGCTCAGTCTTTAACAAAAGGCTCATGCTAGGCTAAGAAAAGCACACAGCTTCATCTGTGAGCGTTCATCAACACTCAGGAGCTGTATCGGCAAAGCACTGCTGTCTTCCTCTCTCTCGCTTCTCTCATATCACACCCTGGCTGCTGAGTCATCTCCTGCCACGACTCAGTAAAGGGGGGTTGGGGGGTGTAGAGGTGGTGCTGCATGCTTTGGTGTTGGCATGTTTTTAAGGAGGCTGTGGGCTAATGACTGTTGGAACCAAGCCAAGGAAGTAATTATTAGAATCTTATTATCTAATGTTCATAAATCATAAATGACACTGTACATCAAGGTATAAATAATAAAATCACAAACAGTGTGTATGAACACAAACATACTGCATTTGCGCGCACACATGCACACACGCACACACGCATACACACACACGCTCACGCATACATACGCACATGCATACACGCACACACACGCACATGAATGCACACACACACACACACACGCACACACACACACGCATACACACACACACACACACAAATGCACACACACGCATACATACACACGCGTGCATACACACACGCACACACACACACACACACACACACATACACACACACACACACACACACACACACACACACAAACTAAAGTAAACGGACACCAAGGTGAACCAGATAATCCCAGGCGTGAGGACACGGAGCAATGCTGCTCTGTTGCCCAGTGATAGCAGCCTGTGTCCTGGGTTCAGAGACTTTCAAAAGACCGGCTAATCTCCAGGTCATGAGACAAGTAAATACTATGTCTGGCTGGACAGGTCTGTAATCGGCCATGTTTTATACTTTCTCCCAAACAGGACTACCTCCACTGGCACGACATGCCTGTGGCAGACTGCGTCTCTCAGGATGCCCCCCCGGCCACCGACGCTGGAGGGTCAGCCCTTTTGCTCACAAGCCGCCATGCTGCCACGTAGCCCTACCTGAGCTGACCTGCCTGATATAAATACCCGTCGCATGGGCGCCTAGAATGAGAGCACACGGTTAAAATAACCCGAATCAGAGCAGTGACAGCGCGCAGGCCAGCCCCTGTACTGCTCCAGATAAGCGCTTCCAGATTTAGCAGCGGGCAGGGAGAGAGTGTTCAAGGAATCGGAGTGTTTGGACTCAGTGTGGCCCCCAGTGGGTGTCTGGATGCAGCTCTCTGTAAGAAATCTTCTTGTCTTTACACAACCCAACCTTGACCTTTGTCACACACTGAGTGTTATGACATCGCATTCATTCAAGCAGGTGGGTCGTTGAGTTTGTGGTGTGTGTGATGGGGAGCGTTTAGTCTGCGCCGCTAGGTGAGGTGAGCAGACGCCACGTCAGAGGGAGAAGTGTGTGTGTGTGTGTGTGTGTGCAACAACAGCCTCTGGTTATTTTCAGCACCCAGGACAGCACCAACCTCCATCAAGTGAGTCTGAATGAAACCATAAATCACAATATGCTTTTATAGTAGATCTACCACTCCTGGCCACAAAGTCAGCTGGTCAGCTTTGAAGTGCTGCTCAAAGCTCAGAATGACCATTAAATTGCTCACAAAAATACTTGCTGACCAAACTCAAGTGGCTTTCACCAGTGGTCAACTGTCAAGTGAAAAACAAGTTACCTCAGTAGACGGCTTCAGTCCTAATTGCCGATGAAATGCCAATCCCCGACTTCTCCCAGACGTCTCAGAGTTCACGCTGTCCCCGTGCCCTGCCCCACCCCCCACTGGCACTAACTCCCACTCCTCTGCCCAGCTTGTTCTTGGTAATCCTAGTCCTGTGACTTGGCACAGCTGAACGGTGTAAAAACTAAGTCCATTAGAGTCTCAGTGCTAATTGTATCTGTGACCACCACCTGGGCAAGGGTGTGGCAAAAGGTGGTACCCTGTTTAGGGGTGCTTCTTGGGAGCTTTCCATATGCCTTGACTCACGTACGACATGTACACACAAACAATAGCACTCAATGGTTGCTATGGAGGTTAGGAATGGGATGTCAGCATCTGGAGATATCAATGAACCTAGAATCTCACCTCTATTGAAACGTGGAGAGAGAGAGAGAGAGAGATACAGAGAGAGAGAGAAAGAGAGAGAAAGACAGAGAGAGAGAGAAAGAGAGAGAGAGACAGAGAGAGAGAAAGAAAGAGAGAGAGACAGAAAGAGAGAGAGATGGTGGGAGAAAGAGGTGGCAGGGTGGTCAGAGCAGTGGAAGGGGAGAAGCTCCAGAGCAGAGAAAGAGACAACTGTCCAGGAGAAGCTCGTCAGGAACACTCAGGCCCCACTTGAGAAGAGTAGGTCGCCACGGCAGCAGCGGAGCAGGTCAGACAGGCCGTGAAGGACGAGAGAACGGACACAATGGCTGAGGGGAGGGGAGGGGAGGTGGGGGGGGAAGACTCAAACAGACACAGCACCATGTGGCCAGGCAGACGCCCGGGAGGGGGGGGGGGCAAGGGCACCTGGCACCACATCAGCCTCACACCACGCCACTGATGACATCACAATCTCCCAAACTAAAAGACCACGCAGACACACAAACCCAAGGGCAGACACACCTGAAAGGTTTAAATGTCTGTGGCACATCCACGTCATTATTTTGTCATGCTACTAATCCACATACTATTTGTTTCAGAGAAATAATATTGGGACCAAAATATGATATGTGCTTCAGGCTAAAATGGGTATATAAGAAGCTAATAACCAGAAAGTTAATTTTAGGTCATGTTTACCAAAACGGTTTCTCTGGGATCACCCAGGGTTGTTGGCAAATCTATGGGTTATGGTTTAGAATTGTTGGGGGTAGGAGTAAGGTTTTACTGCACTGGGTTATGGTTTAGAATTGTTGGGGGTAGGAGTAAGGTTTTACTGTACATTGATTATGAAGATGTGGCTCAAGCTGAATCAATGTGCAAAGACAACTCATTCATCACAGGTCTCAGGGGGCTCACAAGGTCGTCTGACAGACACAATGTGAGCAAAAAGGGGAACTCACTATTAACCCACAGGCTCATACCGCCTTGAGCACAAGCTGTTGCAGAGTTGTCAACTACCTGTCAGGTTGCCTTACTTTCAGCTGATGGCCTATTTTTCGGCTCAGACCAAAGAGGCCTCATGAAAAGTCTGCCTCTGCCTTTCCAGACGAATGGGAGCAGATGTGTTGAATAAGTCTTGTATGCATTAGGCCAGCAGCTTTAACCACGGCCTCTTAACAGTAAGCAAGAGGGCCAGGGGATTTAACAAACAGCTTAAGGTGGATTTGAAATGTGGCAGCAGGCAGGTTTGAGATGCTGGCCGGTTAGTTACCCACAAATATAACATTGTGACTACGACATTTAGAACTTTCCCTATAACAATATCAATTTAGTCCATTAGCTAACACTTACAACTCATAATATATGATCTCATTAAGGAGCTTATTGGAGGTGTTTAAGTGGGGTGATAGTTTCAGTGTTTCAGCTGATATCATTGCCATGAAAGGTATCCTTTAACAGAGTGTTCAGCAAACCTAGAGGTAACATTGTGAAGACCCGTGTAAAATGGCCTGCATATGTTTACTGCTGCAAGACTCAGGTAACAAGAGACTGAGCTGGAACAGTGAGAGCAAGACACACAGGCTCTCAGCAGCAAATTTAGCGAGCACCCACACATTCCCTACCACCTACACTACATAAAAAGACGTGTTTTTTAAACAGAGGAGGGAGGGGCCCAAGAGAGAGAGAGAACAGAATAGGACGAGGGAGAAACAAAGCCCTGTGCTGTATTGAGCATCCGAATCAGCCGAAGGACACGCACGCAGCACAAGGCCAATATTATGCTGTCAGAACAGAGCTCACGGCACTCTGTTCCCACTTGCCCCAAAAGTGAGCCAATCCCAACGGATATGGGCTGAATCCCGCCCATCCTAAAACACTAAATACAGGCACAGCTCAGTCGTATCATTACATAAACCAATGCCAGTGTATAAACCAGATAAGCTTGGAAAAAAGGCAGAAGGATACTTTTCAAAGGAGCAGGCTAATTAACCAACAGTAGTGCGTTTATGGGATATTATGGGATATCCCATGGGATACCTGATACATGAAGCTCTGCACAATCTGTATCATAACTATGCAGAGGTGACAGCAAAGCCCTTTGGCTGGTGCATATGCAAGGGCTTTTCCTGGGTAGGCAGCTGTCACTCAGGTTATGAAATGTATGCCACTAATCCACGAGACAGAGGTTCTTTGTCTTGATTCAATCCTCTAGCTTGGCTAATTAAGGTTACCGGGATCTTGTTGGGTTGCTAATGTCCATGTAATTGACCATTCAGGGCCTCAATTTCAAACTAGAACAACAAACCATGGTTGTGACGATTTTGGTTGGTGTTTCCAGCACGTTACACATAAAACTGGTGAATCATTGGACATCACTTGGTCAGCTGACAACCCTTGTCTGCCAATTTTCTCCAGGGTGACTCACCAGACCACAAATAACAACTTTGTGTGGTTCTAACAGTTAGAACAGAAGACTTTTTGTATTGAGCATCAACTAAGGCAAACGGTTAGATACAAAGAAATGGAATGCCCTCAGAAACTGAAACATTTTTAGGCTACAATTGCAATCGCGGAACATGAAAAACACTGTTTACTGCAAGTAAACTTAACTGTTTTCTGACCTGGGTCTTCTCATTTCATCCAAGATGCATGCCAGTGAGTCTGGGTGTAGCTTTAACAGAAAGGGCTACCACAGAATGACTCAGCCAGCACACACCGAAACGGCTGCCAGATAACCCACCCTAGACTGGTTTTGCCTTTCGATTCTCTACCCAACTTTAATATGTGCAATGAGATCACTCCGAAAAGGGCTTCGCAATCACTTATTTCACTTAAGTGAAACACAAGAATAGCAGCCACCAAAATCCAGCTATATATAGCTCTGTTAGGCCTTTGTTTTACTAAAAGATACAGCACAACATTTAATCATATCTTATGCTAACTTTAATACAATACTGGATCACTTCGTAAGTCACTTCGTAATGACAGTAGCATACACATCACAAGTAAATTAGCAATGACGGTAGTAAAACTGGTAAGATAAAACTGACTCTGATTGATAATGAATTATTGTGGCAAGTCCGTTACCAGAACAATTATTATATGTTTAAAGTAGGCTAGCCACATATGTATTTATCATGTGACAGATTTCAGCACCTATACGCTACTGCATATTTGACTGACATTACTCTTTCAGTGAATCATCACTTGACTGGGTGCCGTAGCTATGCAGAACTCCCTGCTAGGAGACCAAATCTGGGTTGAGTGCGAATGCTTCTAGTGAATTCTTAAGGGTCCTTTTGTTCTGTGCCGAAAGTGTGGCGCAGTATTATATGACATTATGGAAGAGCTCAAGTCCTCATCGAGAGCAGAAAACGACCTCAGAAACTTACGCCAACCAAAAAGTTATTTGAGAGGGTTTATAAACGCTTCAGGAAGAATGTACAACTGTGGAGGTTTGGTCTCATAATTCTAAATATATTAGGTTTCTTATCTATTATTTTTACCTTATTAGTCCAGGTGATTTAAGTAAACGCATGGGTGCATGTCATTGTGCGTCCTCTTCCATTTTCCCACGCATAAGTTGAGATAGATATACTAACTGGTTAGTCTATTTCCTTAATCCCCCCAGAGAAACCGAGTAGGCTATTTTATCACGACTACAGGCGCAAACCTTTTTAAATGCTACACTGGTTTCATTGATAAGGCATGCGAGTTGAAATCTCACTAGCAAAGACACTGTATTGAGTGAAGAAAAAAACACCAAGTGATGAGTTCGTCTGGCAGGCTGAGAGCGGTCATTTAAGGATACGGCACAAGCGCTGAATTTGCGACGTCATGCGCCTGCTTGTGGAAAGCCTTAACAATCAAATTGCTCGACTGATAAAGTATCACCAGATATAATTCATAGTTCTGCAATGCCTCTAACACTGCCTTTCAGTGAACCAAAAAATAAAAATACTATCTGATACATACCGGTGCTGATGCAGGGCTACTTCAGAGAGAGCGTTCTATGTCTAGCAACTGTGGAGGAGCGCAGTCGTGTGTGTGTCTGGCCGGCGGGCGGAGAGTAGGAGGGGCGCGATGAGATGGATTGGCAGGTGTTGTTATAGACGCAGCTCAGTCGCAAAACGGAATGGCTGCAGCAACATCGTCTGCAGCCACCAGTCGTCTATGCTCCAGATGCGTCTTCGAACTATAAAGGAGGGGCGGCCCACAGCAGACGCACTCACTGCACCAGTTGTAACCATTTCAGTGCCGCAACTATCCCGCTGCTTTAAATGGTAATTGATCTGTGATCGATTATTCACCAGCACAAATTCAAATCGTCTTATTTGCAAGAGGGTTTGGAAATCTAAGTCCAAATATACTAAAGCAAAGGCACAGCTGAGTAACAAGTTCTTCTGCAACAGATTGCAGTAGATAAATGATTGAGAGGCTTTGAGGAATAGCAACACCAAAAGTGCGCTCAAGAGTCGGACTTTAAAGGCAGAGCCCAAACACTTGTAAGTCTCTGACTAGTGGTCAGAAAACATAGGTTACTAAATTAGAAGGTGAATACTTATATTATGAGTCATTATACTCTGTATTACTATAATACTGTATTACTGTAAACTATATTATTATACGGTTGTTCATTTAATTAATAAATCATGTTATTTTATTTGTGTCAAATGTCAAATTATATTTGTGGAAAAAATGATTGAACAAAATGAGTCATTTTTATGTGGCAAACTAGACTTCAGTTGCTCAGCTACTGAACAAATATTTTGGATGACAACACACCAAAGATACAGTTTTCCTAATTGTCTAAAATTGAGTTGCATCATCCAGGAGTGTACTGATTTCAGTGGCACAATAATAATACAACACATCATATTCTTACACAATATTAGCATCATTCATACTATACTATTATTGACAATTAACAATATATAATAATCAACAATACTGATATTAGTATTATTAACAAAATCATTGTGATTTGCTCTGAATGGGTACAGTGAGTGTTTATGTACAACATGTTTGCATATGATAGTGCTGTGTGAAAGGGATTGCAGGATTGTTGTAGTTTTTGCCCAGTCACTATAACCCTGTCTGAAGTTTTTGCCCAGTCACTATAACCCTGTCTGAAGTTTTTGCCCAGTCACTATAACCCTGTCTGAACTGCAGGGGAATTGGAGCAATATTTATGGTTGGCATGCACATGGCCAAGAGAGCAAGTGACCTATTTAGACAAACTCCAGTAGATCGATTTCCCTCCCAGGCTCATCAGTATGATTTACCCAGCACCAGTTACCCAGCACCAGGCCTGCAGCCACCAGCACCTGTCACATGACACGCTAAGCACAAAGCTCATCAGGATTAATTATTCGGAAGAATTCAGTCATTAGCAACAAATTCCCCTCTTCAAAAGACAGCGATCCGTCTGCGGCTCTTGTGCAATGATGACCTTCTGTAACAACGGTTGAAGGAATCTGTTATTGTAATAAGCTCAAACGGGAGGTCTTAAACTCCGGCAGCTGGTTGGTGCAGAACCAAACCAAGTATGGCCGACATGCTGCCTCCTTTGATCTGTGGCCGCTGGTGGAACCTCCACCCATCATTCCAGTCAGATCAGAGCTGCTCCCACATGGTGTTGGGACGTTGGTGTGGAAACCCAAATGGTGTTGGGAGCTGATAGATAGATAGATAGATAATCCCCTGGGGATCAATAAAGTATCTATCTATCTATCTATCTATCTATCTATCTATCTATCTATCTATCTATGAATTCAAGGAAAGCTGCGTGTGGAAAGGCAAACTCATTTGATCAGCTACTTCATTAACACTTGTACATGAAGGTGATTGAGGTTGTTATCTTTGGGAACCCCACCTGCCCTTTCTCACTCCTCCTCTCTTTCATCACCCCATACTCCCTCCCTCCCTCTCTCTCTCTCTCTCTCTCTCTGTTCCTCAGATCTACTGCAGCACATGAAAGTGGTGAGTGAAAGCAAAGATAAGAGCAAACTTATCTCTCTTTCTCTGGCCTCCATTTTGCCCATTCTCTATGCTAATACTCCACATCACAGAGCCCCACTACTAGTCTGATGTCGGCTCATTCACTCAGTTGCCTGGCTATTGTATTATGGGATGTCTGGTAGCCTTGCTCAGCAGTTCAGCCTGCAGGTAAGTCCCAGCACAGTAGAAAAACATCTCTTATGTTTTCATGCTGTAGTGAACAAAAGAGTACGGTGAGACTATATACTCTCTCTCTCCATCTCTCTCTCTCCATCTCTCTCTCTCCATCTCTCTCTCCATCTCTCTCTCTCCATCTCTCTCTCTCTTTCTCTCTCTCTCCATCTCTCTCTCTCCATCTCTCTCTCTCCATCTCTCTCTCTCTTTCTCTCTCTCTCCATCTCTCTCTCTCTCCATCTCTCTCTCTCTCCATCTCTCTCTCCATCTCTCTCTCTCCATCTCTCTCTCTCCATCTCTCTCTCTCCATCTCTCTCTCTCTCTCTCTCTCTCTGAGCGGAAGTGAGTGCGTGTGCAGAGTGTGAGCGTGACTGAAGGCCGATTCTGGCTTGAGTGAGTGCCCTTTACATTCTAACTTTTCTATCTTTTTGTTTGTTTAAATATTTATTTGTTCGATAGTATTGTTTGTTAATTGAATTGAGAGTCTGCTGCCAGCATTAAGCTGGGTAGTATGGCAACTCCTAAATCAAAACTTGATTTTTTAACCAGACGGCATGGCGTTAAAGTGGCGTCTAGTGTTAGTGTGGAAGCGTGTAGTTTAGCGGTGGGTAAAATTGTTGGATACGATAATGTATTGTCGGCATCTAGAATGAACAATGCGATCGTTCTTTTTTTGAGTACAATCGAAAAAGCCTATGAAGTTGTTCAATCTGGAATTGAAATTGATGGTTGGCTTGCCCCTGTTCTTCCACTTAGTAGCCCATCTAAGAAAATCACATTGTCTAACGTGCCACCGTTCTTAAAAGATGAGGTGTTAATCAGAGAACTTTCGAAGTATGGCAAAGTGGTGTCTCAAATTAAGAAAATACCTGTGGGATGCAAGTCAACTTTGTTGAGCCATATGGTGTCTTTTAGACGCCAGGTGTATATGTTTCTGAAACAGGACTGTGATTTTAGCGCAGTGTTCAAGTTTAATGTTGATGGCTATGATTACACTGTTTATGCAACATCAGACTCAATGAAATGTTTTGGTTGTGGTGGACATGGACATTTGGTTCGTGCTTGCCCAAACAAAAAAGATAATGTTAAAGAACAAACTGATACACCTGCAAATGATTCTGAAATTGGTGAGGAAACTGAGCCATCTGACCCGCCCACTATTACGGCTGGTGGTGCAGAGTCTGTGTCTGTAGTGGTAGAATTACATGTGCCGACACCGGATTTATTAAACGTGGTTGAGAAAGAGAATGTGACCGAATCGAACGAAGCCGCTGAAATAAAAAAAACAGCGGAGTCTGAAATAATTTTGGCTGCGCCCGCACAAGCCGATGTGATCATGGATGAGGGCAGTTCTTGTGAACCTGCAGGGGTTACGGAGACTGTAGGCCTAGAGGCTGCAGAGTTGGTTAATGAGAGAACTGGTACACAAGCAGAGGAGGCTGGCTGTGAAACGGTCCGAGAGGAAAATGTTTTCAAAATTCCCAAAAATAAACGAAAGAAATCCTCTAGTAATAAAGCTACAAAACAATGGAAAAAAGACATTGATGTTGAGCTACCAACTACAGATAATGACCATGAGAGCGATGGTTACTCCACTGATTCTAGTTTGTCAAGTTCACAATCACAAGAGCTTTCTCAACCGTTAGTTGTCGTGTACTCCACTCAGGAGATAAGACATTTTTTACAGACTACCAAATTTGTGCGTAATGTCAAGGTTGAGGATTATTTTTCCAATATACAACAGTTCATTGATGATGCCAAATATCTAATGAGGACAAATGAGGACGGAGGTTTTACTGACCAAGAGATGTTTCGCTTGGTTAAGATTGTGCGCAAGTTGAAAAAAGGAGAACCGATTGGAAATGATGGTGATACTCAGTAAAATATGTATGTTTATTTTCTTTGTCTTTTTCTGGTTACTTTCTTTTTTTGAAATGGGCGAAGTTAGAGTCGCTACTTTGAATTTGAATGGGGCCAGAGACGGGAGGAAAAGAGCAGAATTCTATGAATTAAGCAGACAGAAAAATATTGATGTTTTCCTTGTTCAAGAGACACATAGCGACTTAACTAATGAAGTTGATTGGGTGAAGGAGTGGGATGGGCGTGCCATACTCAGTCACAATACGTCCTTAAGTGGAGGTGTTGCTATCCTCTTTTCAAAGTCGTTTCTTCCATATTCTTATGATGTGGAAGAGGTGGTTAAAGGAAGACTATTGAAAGTAAAAGCAGTTTTTGAAAATGATGTTTTTGTTTTCATTTGTGTTTATGCTCCTACCTTAGCTGCAGAGAGGATGTGTTTTTTGGATAAGCTTGGTGATGTTCTTGGTGCATGTAATAGTACTGATTTTCTTTTTTTGGGTGGTGATTTTAATTGTACTGCTGATATTTTAGATAGAAATCATGTAGAACCTCATGTAGCCTCTCGCAAGCGTCTTATTGAGTTAATTGAAGCATATGAATTGATTGACATATGGAGATCTTTTCACAAAAAACAAAGGCAATATAGTTGGTCTCATTGTCGTGATAATTATTTATCAATGGCAAGACTTGACCAAATGTACTGTTTTAAGCATTTTTTTAGTGCTTTTCAATGTTCCTATATCAGTCCTGTTGGTTTTTCTGACCATTGCATGGCATGTTGTGTACTTATAAAATCTGCGGTTAAACCAAAAAGTGCGTATTGGCATTTTAATAAGATGTTGTTGGACGATCAAACTTTTAGAGAAGCTTTTGCTGTTTTTTGGGAGAGTTTTAAGTTGGAGAAGCCTTTTTTTCCCTCTTTGCAACAATGGTGGGATGTAGCAAAAATTCAAATTAAACATGTATGTCAAAAATATACTTTCAATGTCAGTAGAGACCTAGCTAGATCCATGAAAACTTTAGAAAAGGAGATTGTGGATTTGCAAAATGTGGTTGATAACAAAGGAAATTCAGAACAAATAGAATTACTTAAAAGTAAAAAAGTGGAATTGGCTGATTTTTTGGGGAAAAAAACACAGGGCGCTTTGATCCGCTCAAGAATACAAAATGTATCTGTAATGGATGTTCCGTCTAAGTATTTCTTTAATTTAGAGAAGAAAAATGGAAGAAAAAAGTTAATTCATGCTGTGCGCTCAGAAACAGGAACATTGTTGACTAAGCCAAATGAAATAAGACAACGAGTAAGGAGTTTTTACTCAGAACTTTTTAAAAGTGAATTGGTTGGAAATCAGGAGATTGAACGTGGTTTCCTTCATGACTTGCCAACGCTTTCAAAGGCTTCAGCAAAGATGCTGGATGGAGCTTTATCATTGAAAGAACTCTATACAGCCCTGATGGGTATGGAAAATGGACGTGCTCCTGGCATTGATGGACTGCCAGTTGAGTTTTACAAAGGCTTTTGGTCAGTATTGGGGAAAGATCTCCATGAAGTGCTGAATGACAGTATAGAGAAAGGAATCCTTCCTCTGAGCTGTCGAAGGGCTGTGTTGACACTGTTACCAAAAAAAGGTGACTTGACCGACTTGAAGCATTGGCGCCCAGTGTCTCTCCTGTGCATTGATGTTAAAATGTTTTCCAAAGCACTAGCAACTAGATTGAGAGAAGTGATGGAACAAATAATACATGTTGATCAAACCTACTGTATCCCTGAAAGGTCAATTTTTGACAATATTTTCCTTGTTCGAGATGCAATTGAAGTTTCTAGTAAGTTAAAAAAGAATTTTGGATTTGTTTTCATGGATCAGGAAAAAGCTTTTGACAGAGTTGAGCATAAGTATTTATGGGGGGTGTTAGAGGCTTTTGGATTCAATTCGGGTTTTATTAATTTAATTAAGGTGCTCTATAATGACATTGAGAGTATAGTGAAAGTTAATGGTGGTTTGTGTCCCCCTTTTAAAGCACTAAGAGGTGTAAGACAAGGTTGTTCATTGTCTGGAATGCTCTATTCCATGGCAATAGAACCTTTGCTTCACAAATTAAGGTGTAAAATGACTGGCTTTTCTCTGTCCAATTGTGAAAAGGTTTTTTGTTTATCAGCATATGCCGATGATTTGGTTGTAGTGGTCAATGATCAAAATGATGTTGATACCTTAAATGATGTTGTGAAGGATTTTGGAGTGATATCATCTGCAAAAGTCAACTGGAAAAAAAGTGATGCTTTTCAGATAGGTAATTGGGTAGATGGACCAGCCAAACTCCCAGAAGGGTTAAATTGGAAAAAAGGGGGTTTCAAATATCTGGGTGTTTTTTTGGGAGATGATAACACTGTACAAAAGAATTGGGATGGAGTCATTGAAAAAGTGAAGGGACGTTTAAAAAAATGGACATGGCTACTACCTCAGATGTCATATAGGGGACGCTGTCTGGTTATCAATAATCTAGTGGCATCCTTTTTGTGGCATCGGCTGGCTGTTTTAGATCCACCATCAGGTCTTTTAATGAAGATCCAGTCAACCCTAATAGATTTCTTCTGGGATAAGTTGCATTGGATCCCTCAGAGTGTTTTGTATTTACCAAAAGAAGAAGGTGGCCAGGGTTTAATCCATTTGCCCAGTAGAGCAGCTGCTTTTAGGCTTCAGTTCATTCAGAGGTTTCTTACTGGGCCAGAAGATCTTGTTTGGAGGCCTGTGGCTTGTGAAATCATGCATAATGTGAGTGGTTTGGGTTTAGACAAATCTTTGTTTTTCCTGGATCCTCATGCAATACATTGTATTGATTTACCTGTTTTTTATAAAGGACTTTTTAAGATCTGGGGTTTATTTAATGTTAGCCGAATGGAAGAGACTGGTTCTTTGCATTGGCTCCTAGAGGAGCCTCTAATCTATGGATCAAGACTGGACATTTCAAAGAATGTAATGCCTGGATTGAACAGTTATTTATGCAGTACTGGACTTACACGTTTGCGTCATTTGGTGGATGTATCAGGCTCTCTTATGGACAGTGCCACACTGGCTGTACGCATGGGAGTGAGGTCCTTGCGTATGGTGGATAAGATGTTGCATTGCTGGAGAACAGAACTAACATCACGTGAGCGCAAAATGATAAAGAATTATGTTGATGGCGTTTTGATTCCTGATAGAGAAGACCCTTTTCCTGAATTGTCACTTACACCGAAATTAAATGATTGTAAAGGTATTTTTTTGCCCCCTCCAAAAGAAATAGATTTCAGCGAAGTCAATGGTAAATGTCTTTACAAGACCTGTGTTAAAGTGATAAATAAAGAAAGGCTAGATGGAAAGGTTGACACGCCTTGGCGTTCTACTTTTGGTTTAGTAAGTAATGTTCAACCAGAGTGGAAATCTCTATACAAACCACCATTAACTAAAAGAGCTGGGGACTTACAATGGAGGTTACTGCATGGTATTTTGGCAGTTAACTCTTTTATTTCTGTTTTAAATCAAAATGTAAGCCATGAATGTCCTTTTTGTTTGGAGAGGGAGACTGTTTTTCATGCCTACTCAAATTGTTTCAGACTGCCACCTTTGTTTAAGTTGTTGGCAAAGCTATTAGAGTGTTTTGGAGAGTTTTTCTCTATTCAGACCTTCATATTGGGGTTTAAATATGTTCAGAAAGAACGTTGCAAGTGTGAAATGATTAATTATATCTTTGGGAATGCTAAGATGGCCATTTATATAAGTAGGAAGAATAAGATTGAAAAAGACTCTGACCATGATGTAATTGACATTTTTATTCGCCTGGTGAAATCAAGAGTAAAATTAGAATTTGACTTTTATGAAACAAAAGGTGATTTTAATTCTTTTGAAGAAGAATGGTGCCAAGGTGGAGCAATATGCTCATTGGTCGATAATGAATTATTTTTTTCAGGTTATTTTCTTTGATTTTCAGTTTTTCTAAAAAAAGTGATGGTTTTATAGTAATGTGATCGTGTGTTTTGTAATAAAGAGCTGTTAAAATTCAAATTCATCTCTCTCTCTCTTTCTCTCTCTCTCCATCTCTCTCTCTCTCCATCTCTCTCTCCATCTCTCTCTCTCCATCTCTCTCTCCATCTCTCTCTCTCCATCTCTCTCTCTCTCCATCTCTCTCTCCATCTCTCTCTCTCCATCTCTCTCTCTTTCTCTCTCTCTCCATCTCTCTCTCCATCTCTCTCTCTCCATCTCTCTCTCTTTCTCTCTCTCTCCATCTCTCTCTCTCCATCTCTCTCTCTTTCTCTCTCTCTCCATCTCTCTCTCCATCTCTCTCTCTCGTCACATATTCACACTATGTAGAAAAACACTTTAGCCCGTGTTCAGAATCTGCTGACTATACACAAAATTTCACATGGAGTAAAAAAAGATTTGCCTTGATTCAAGTTTCAGAGGGGAAGTAAAGATCTGAGGCTGTAGTCTGTAGTGAAATGAAATGAGACTGAAATGTATACCTGGCTATCTTCTAGGCTTGTCAAGTACTCTGTCAAACTCTTAAGAAATGCAAAACATCTAGCAGTTTGTATAGTCAGACCCTGCCTGTGTCTTGACTAAGGCAAAATGCTGACTTGAAGTGCAGCCATATCAATATCTTCAACCTAAATTATTGAACAGTTTAATTATGCATGACTCAAGTGCAGAAAGGTCTACAGCAGGTATTTCTGAAAGGCCCATTACATTTTGATTTCATAAACAAAACACAGTAATACATAATTCAAAAAGGCAATAAACAAAGCAGATGGCATTCAGCTTGGCCAAAGTGCCATAAACCGATTGCTTGAAACAGCTTGTTCTTGGGGAAACATTAAGAACGGTGACTGTAAACGACCTCTGGCACAATGTCCTACACATTTATGCACAATTTAACGAACACAAACACATCAGCAGTCATATCACCGTAGGCATATTTTAGGATAGTTTTTGGTTTACTGTGTCTGAAGCTTATACATGAATAAGTGTACTGTATGTTAATGCCAACAAGTC